>NC_041408.2:5225000-5435000 GCF_900747795.2 Erpetoichthys calabaricus | reverse complement strand
CTCTTCAAATTATATGCCTCAGGTGTTTTGGAATGCTGGATGTCAGCTGGTGGCTTTGAACTTCCAGACATTAGGTAATAAATCTTCAAACCTCTGAATTCAGACATCACACATTTAGCTTGTTGAGATCTGAGTGATTGTATTCTACTGACCTGTTACAAAGACAACCTGCACTGCTTGGATGTTTTATGGACTATGAAGGTGGACCTACAAATTCCTGAAATTGTTAAAAAAAAGAATACCTGTTATAAAACGTACAGAAATTCTCTTTTAGTTACCCTCAAGTTACTCTCCTGGAGATGCAGCACACTTGTCCTCAGCACTTCACTCGTTCCTGTCCCCATACTCCTCTTTTGTTACTGTGGCTAGAGCCTCCTACGGGTTTTTCCTGGATTTCCTCAACAGTACCAAATCTTCTTCTCTTCAGTCTCAGTTTTAATTTCGGTAACAAAAAGAAGTCGCCGGAATAGAGATTTGGAAAATATGGTGGAGGGCAAAGCAACAACCACAATTGTATTTAGTCAAAAAGTCTTCGAGTAACAATGCGGTGAAGCTGCATTGTTAGGATTCAAGATCCACTTTTGAGTGCATCACTTCTACGGACGTTTTCTGCTAATGCGTCCCCTTGGACATCTCAGAAGTTCAATGTAATTTGGCTGATTAACGGTCTGTCCATGGGGAACAAATTCTTTATGAACAAGTCATTCAATGTCGACAAAACGCAATCAACAATTTCTCTTGAAAATCTCAGAGAGGAAAAATAAAACCACTCAAGTTGTGTGAACGATTGTACCAGGGTGGTCCAGATCTAATTATGTAACTGTTCGACTGACAACTGTCTCCCCATCATTTTGGAATGCAGAGCAGGTGCTGCCATCTATCGGGAACAAAAAGAATTTTAAGTGTAATCTCTATGTGCAGGGCAGGTGCTGTGAATTCTCAATGTAATAAAGTTAATAAATTATAGCGTAATGAGAATTGTATAATTAGATCTGGACCATCCCCATAGAATTAACAGCAGAAGTACGCAATCGATCAACTCCACGCAAGTGATTAATCACGTAGTAGGTGTACAATATCTTGTGGCCTGTTCGAGAACTACACTCTACTCCCATTTCATCAGTCCAGTGACTCGAGACGGTGACTAGCAAGAACACGGGGACACAGTTGGAAACTTGTGAAGGGTAAATTTTGCACAAACATTAGGAAGTTTTTCTTCAGACAGAGAACCGTAGACACATGGAATAAGCGACCAAGCAGCGTGATGGGCAGTAGGACTTTAGGGACCTGCAAGACTCGACTTGATGTTATTTTGGAAGAATGACATGGACAGGACTGGCGAGCTTTGTTGGGCTGAGTGGCCTGTTCTTGTCCAGGTTGTTAAAGTGTTATTGACTAATTCCAGGAATTTTTGGGTCGCCCCTCATATTCTAAATTAACAAACATCTTCTATTGTTTCCCTTTGTATAGCCAGTATTATGAGCGAGCTTCAGAACAGGCTGGACGAGCTTTCTAGGACATCATCCACGAGAAGTCTTGACAAATCTCATTAGTAGTTTACAGGCCACAGAGTATAATTTTCAGTTTCTTTTCAGATCTGTCTATGCAGTTGAATTTGGGAATGTTTGAATACAATGGACGGTGTGGCTACAGGCTAAAACCGGAGTTTATGAGGCGTCCCGACAAGCACTTTGACCCCTTCACGGAAAGCACCGTGGATGGAATTGTAGCAAACACTCTTTCAGTCAAGGTACAGTACGTGTTATGAAATCTCGAGGTTTGGTATTTTTTTGAACGCTTGTTATAAGTTGCCTTCATCATGACGCGACATTACTTGCTATGGAGTGCGGTCCAATCCCAGAAATGACGCAGTTGACATTAACAGCTTGGCACTAGAAAGATAACATTTTTAAATGAAAAAAAATGTGCTCCTGTTTTTATTTATATTTAAGAATTAAAGATATTGTCGATTACATAGCAGTCTCTTTTTCAATTTCTTTTAATTTGTGTTTTTTGTAAACCTGTTTATTAGACGGGAGCTCAACACTGCAGTCACTTTGAAGCGTTCATTAGTGTCGTTACTGCACTCATAGACTTGGGATTCATGCAGACAGACATCTGGGCTCTAAGACACACCGGGCTGCTCTCGCACAAGATTGAAATAGGAAGTTTTAGGAGTACATGAATAATAGAATTTATGGGCTTTTGTCACCTGAAAATGTTGTTCAAATGAATCCACAATTGGAAACACTTTATTTTACATGAAATTTTCTGAATCTCTCTCTCTGTCTAGATCATATCAGGACAGTTTTTATCTGACAAAAAAGTTGGGACCTATGTTGAAATTGATATGTTTGGGCTACCTGTAGACACTCGGCGGAAGGCTTTCAAGACTAAGACCTTGCCGGGGAATGCCATCAATCCGGTGTGGGATGAAGAGCCTATAGTTTTCAAGAAGGTAAGTGAAGAAAATCTTTCCCCAAAAATGTTTGATCTTAGTTAAGAATGAAATGAGATAACGAACGATGTTGGTAAAGTGCATGTGTGTGTTTCCTGAAGCCCTCTGTTATTCGACATTAAACAAGCAAGTTTAAAGTACTTCTTTGTTGGATTCATCCCCAGCGTCCAGTTCAGAAAAGCAGACAATCGATAACAGAAACATCGATCTCAAGTAATTCAGTTTTACATTTATATTATATCATCACCCTGACATTTGCAAATGTGTATAAAAAAATAGTAATAAAAATCTCAACATGCACTAAATCACCACAAAAATGAAATTTAGCTCATAAGTAAAATTAATTTAATCTGTTAGTCAAAAATGTAGAAATGGGCTCTTGACATGGTTTCCTTGCAAAAAAGAACAATGGTGAGCAGCGATATATAAAAAAAAAAAAAATAACGAAAGCAACACTTCACATACGAGGAGTTGAGACAACATAACAGAATGTAGGAGGTGGTAAAAAATGAAGGAGTGCTGCTTACCAAGTCTCGTGTGTTAAACAGAACAGAAATAACAGCAACACTAAACAATAGTGCCGAACTCACAAACACCGCGAGCCCATACAACGTAATGTGGAGAGACTACATTACCCATCAGTCTTTAGTAGGGCGAGGAGCAGCCCATCAATGGAGATTGACAGGTGGCCCCGCCTCTTGGGGAACCACCCAAAAAACACAAGGGAACATAAAAGGACATTTAAAGGAACAGTACTTCAATATTTTTAAACATAACAAAACCAATAACACGTTGACTGAATGACAAAAGAAACAGAACGGTATTAATAGATACAATTTTACTACATAATTCAAAAACATAACACTTGCAGGGTAGTCTTTTTAAATTTCATGTCGTGTGTGGCGTCTTTGAAATAAATAAATAATTAAAGGATGAAATGAATACAAAACAAAATAAGTAACACAGTTTTGCCCCGTATTGAATTATTTATGCTCACATATCCTTTAGTTACTAGTTATTTTTCATGACATTGCGCAGCTTTTTTTTATATCTTTCAAATAACCAGAAATATTCCTCCCATAAATATCACCATATCTGTGTGCCTGCCACTTTATTAGAGTTGGCAGAATGCCCCTCTGACAGAGAGCTCATCTCTTTGCCACAGTAGATCATTAGATGACATTCCCTTTGTGAGCCATCTGCAGAGGCGGGGACGGGGATGGGGACCTGCAGGAGGAGGAAGAAGAAGATGACGGTGACAGATGACAGGAAAGAAAAAAACACTGATAGAGTGACCTTCTGTGATAAGGATATATATATATAAGAAAAACACAGCAGAATTTAAGTCAGGTGGCAGGAAACCATTCCTGCTGTGTGAGGCCGTCCTATATATAGCTGGGGTCACAAGCCAAGAACAAGCATTGGAATCAAAAGCCAACTTGCTTGTACAGTCGGAAATCAATTTAATTTATTAACCTCCTTAGCATTACTTCTACTGCCAGAAAAACATGTCCACAGCGTTTCAACAATAAAAATATGTAGTTGTGTGTAACTATGCTATCTATCTAATCCTGCCAACTATGCTATCTATCTAATCCTGCCAACTATGCTATCTATCTATCTATCTATCTATCTATCTATCTATCTATCTATCTATCTATCTATCTATCTATCTATCTATCTATCTATCTATCTATCTATCTATCTATCTATCTATCTATCTATCTACAGTAGGACAGGCAAGTTGACTATCCACTGCTGTCCAAATGCGATTTAGTTCAGATCCGTCATGTGACATGTTTTGTGACAGTCACCTTCCGACCCCCTCTTTTTTTTTTTTTGAAGGGGGACTGTTGACTTTTTTTTTGTTGATGTAGAAGGGATACCAGCATATCTGCAGGACAACTCACAGAGATGCAGACTGCAGACCCCTATAATCCTGAATGGGATTTAGCGTGTGTGTGAGTGGTATTATTTGGTATAGAATTTGGAGACTAAATTAAAATTGTCTGTGTTCTTTGTGCTAAAGAAAATGGTGCTATTCTAGTAGCTAGGTCTAATAATGGTGCTGGCAGCAGTGGCTCAGAGGAGAACCTTCTTTTTTATTGGATTACCTCACAGTGGAGGCTGCCATGTTGAACAGTCTCCTTACAGATCATCTTATGTCACATACAGAAGGTAACCGTCACCTCATTTAAAGAATTACAATAACTTCATAATCTTTTTTTTTTTACCCTCAGGTTGTTCTGCCATCTCTGTCATCCTTAAGAATAGCAGTATTTGAGGAAGGTGGCAAATTTATAGGTCACCGCATTATCCCCGTCTCTGCTATTCGACCAGGTTGGTGCTCAGCTGTGTTTACCATTTCTACTGACTTTGTTACGATGACATATTTCACTGCGATTTCTTCATTTGTCCTCTTAGGGTACCACTACATCAGCCTTAGAAATGAGAAGAACCAGTCTCTTACACTGCCAGCCATCTTTGTCTACATTGAAGTCAAAGATTACGTTCCAGACACGTTCGCAGGTAAGAACTTTGCAGGGTCCTTTTCAGGATATCATTGACTAACAGTGCTGCCCGTCTAAGATGGTTTGAGGATGAAGTAATCAACGGCCTTAACTTTCGCAACACCTCAGCGTTAACTTTTGCAGTGCACTGCAATGTATTTTGTGATGCATGTAGTCATAAAATGCATTGTAGTTTTGTCATTCCAACAGATGGCTCATTGCATAAATTTGTAGTAAAAACAAGCACTTTGTGTATTTGCTGGGATTTTATCGTCCAGGAGCTCTACACAATTCAAAGAAATACATCATTTCCCACAGAAAATTGTAATTTGAAGATTTGGAAATCTGTTTGATTGAGACGCACAATTATACACCATGCTAAAATTAAGATTCTTGGTGTTTTCAACATTGCAGCATCAGAATCTGAACTTCACTGAAAAGTGAGTTTTTGACCCCATCGCTAAATTTCTATTCTATTGAATTCAAAAAAAAAGTTCCAACCCTAGAGCTACTGCTTGTTCTGTAAAGATGTTTTTCTGTTTTTGTATTTTTCATTTTGCGATGCATACCTGTGTGTGCGCTTTGTCTCCGCAGATGTCATTGAGGCTTTGTCAAACCCCATCAGATACGTAAACCTCATGGAGCAGAGGGCCAGGCAGCTGGTTGCTTTAACACTGGAGGACGAGGAGGAAGTGAAAAAAGAGGTAAGCCGAGATTCAGCCCTTAGAAAGACCCCAGTGTTGACTGAAGTGGGCACGGATATTGAAGGACCTTTTCAGAAGCTTTACAGCTCACCAATTTCCCAGAGTCCAAAGGGGACATGCTGCTTGTTCTTCAGCACTGCCGATAGTCACCCAGCGAAAACAGCAAACGCGTGCTGTGTAATGGCCATAGTGCGTTCGGACACGTTAAATTGAGTAACGGTGCTGACACAAAAAAAAACATCAAAATCCAGTAACTCTAGTTCTATGGAATGCTATTTTGATATTTAAAATAACATCGAAATTTAAAAAAATAAAACAATAAAACACAGGTAATTAGAATTTTTTAAAAAGTTTAAATGATCCAGGTAAGTGATAGGAAAAATATCTGGGGCAAGTATGGGGGGGTGAAATGTGGGGGCAAAATATAGGGGGCAAAATGTGGGGGTTGAAATATGAGGAGCGAAATATGAGGAGCGAAGTGTGGGGGTGAAATGTGAGGAGCGAAATGTGGGAGCAAAATGAGGAGGGTGAAATATAAGGAGTGAAATATGGGGGGAGAAATGTGAGGAGCAAAATGTGGGGGTGAAATGCGGGGGTTGAAATGTGAGGAGTGAAATGTGGGGGGGGTGAAATGTGACGAGCAAAATGTGGGGGCAAAATGTGGGGGTGAAATATAAGGAGCAAAATATGGGGGAGAAATGTGAGAGTGAAATTTGGGGGCGATATGTGGGGGAAATGTGGAGGTGAAATATGAGGAGCAAAATGTGGGGGCAAAATGTGAGGAGCAAAATGTGGGGGCGAAATGCAGGGGTTGAAATATGAGGAGCAAAATGTGGGGGCGATATTTGAGGATCGAAATGTGGGGGTGAAATGTGAGGAGTGAAATATGAGGAGCAAAATGTGAGGAGCAAAATGTGGGGGCAAAATGATGGGGGGTGAAAAGTGGGGGTTGAAATATGAGGAGTGAATTGTGGGTGTGAAATGTGAAATGTGGGGGGAAATGTGGGGGAGAAATGTGAGAGCAAAATGTGGGGGGTGAAATATGAGGAGGAAAATGTGGGGGACATAATGTATGGGTTGAAATATGAGGAGCGAAATGTGGGGGGTAAACTATGAGGAGCAAAATGTGGGGGGTGATATGTGAGGAGCAAAATGGGGGGGCTATATGTTGGAGGTGAAATGTGGGTAGCAACTTTTCCGGATCTCAAAAATGTCCTGAAAATGTTAAAATAAATTGGATTGAGATGCTTCAGGAAACGGAGGGTCTGATTTCCTGTTCTGATAAGACCCTGAGTAAGGGGTGACACCAGTTGATTCAGGAAAAATGTGTGGAGGAAGAGACAACAAAGAGAAGAGGAGGGCGTGGGCGAGGGTAGGAAAGGGGCATTACAGCTCAGAGTGATGGTCTAACATCTGGCGGGCCATAATGTCCTGGCAGTTTAGAACAACATAGAGAGCCCACCTTCTTGGCTCCGTAACCAGGCGCTCCAGTGGTGAAGCCACAGCCATCAGCACGAGAAGACCCCTTCTGTTGTCAGGGCTAGAGAAGAGCCAGTAATACACAGTGGTCTTCAGTCTGCAGCTTTTGACTGGCAGCTCGTACTGTAAGAGCACAGAGCCGTAAGTGTAAGGCCTTCACGTCCTGACAGGCTCGTCTTATCAGAGGCTACCAAACCTGCTGGGCGCTCCGAGTACCCCGAGAAAAGCCCACTGAGGAAGCAAACCAAAGAAAGCCTGAGACGTACCAGGAACTGGCAGAGTTGTGTCAGACCCCAGGCCGACAGACTCGCTGTGAGCCCGTAGAGGTGGGTTTCGCTGAACCTTTATTCTGCATTGCTGGGTGTTATGGGGGCTGCGAAGAGGACAACCTTAAAATCCATGAGAGCTGCTGGGTGGCTTTGGATTAAGAGGACAGATCTGTGTGGCTGAGATGGAGGTTGGGAGTTCTGATCAACCCTGGGTGGTCCACCTGGACAAGGATGAAGGGTGTATGATGTCGAAAGACCCCAAGCACCCCAGTGAGCACTGATGGCACACTGCAGCACATCCAGAGGATGGATCTCAAACTTTTATATGAGTCCTCCAGATGTGGAGCTGTTGTGGGGGGGGCTCTTTTCTTTTTTTTTTTCTCCCTCTAGAGAGGATCATTGATTTTTCCAGAAGCTCAATCCACACACGTTTCATCCTGCGCAGTCATAACGACTCCCCACCCCGCCCGACACGAGCAGCAAAATCCTTTAAAGACGCCACCACCGTCCCATCCACTCATGGCAACTGAGCTGAAGTGGCACGTCGTGCGTTTGAAAGGGTGGAGGTGCAGGATGGAGGAGCTTTGTTTGCGCCGGAGTATAATTACCACTAAGGAATAAAGAAGGGTGGGGGGGGCGGGGTGTGCAGCACGAAGAATCAATCAAGGACCACTTGGATCAGGTGCCATGGTAACTGTCCTTGGAGCATTTTTTTTGGCTATGTTGGGAACCAAATGGCTGGCGGCTGCAGGGCTGGGGTTCGTGCCACTTTAATTTACTGTCTGCTGGGAGGCAGAGCGTGCACAGATCAGGGTGGGCACACACACACACACACACACACACAGAGAAATGAAGCACAGTAAGACAAGAAGACGCGGCAGCAGAGAAGCCACCTAAGAAAATGCTCCGAAGAGTGGGATACCACAGATACGTGTACACCCTGTGCAGCGGGATGAAGGTATCGCCACATTTTATGTTTGTATTCCTTCATTTGGTTTTAATATTTTTGGCCGAGCAGAGCTGAGGAGATGGAAAGTGCAGAGCAGATGACTCAATGATGGCCATCGGGTGGTCTTAGGATAACTCAAAGTGTCACTCAGGTTGTATTGGGAGTTGTGTGATGTGTTCGTTATAGGGAGTCGAACCTTCAATCAGTTAGAACACAAGGCAGGCACCAGCGCCCTGGAGGGGGAGTGCCAGTCAGTTGGTGGGGTGCACTCACACGCATGCCCACATGGGGGCCAGTTGAGGGCTGCCAATCCACCATGCACTGCAAAACTTTGAGGATATGTGTGTGTTTCGGGGGGACAAAGAGTAAACCAAGAAGATGTGAGGAAAACATGCAGGAAATGAAAACTGAGCACTGAGACGCAGTCGTGCCAACCAACAGTCTCAGTCAAGCTTTACTTTATATTTCACCATCAGAAGGCATTAAACGGGGTTAAAAAATTGGGAACACTGGATCAGATCCACGGATATATGGCTCCAGGACCCTCTGATGGATGTGCAAAGCCGGCAGATGCTCAGAACTTATAAAAAAAAAAAAAAGACTAAGCGTGCAAAGCAAACGGTAGGGCTGACACCACCGGACTGAGGGTTGGCCAGGCTTAGGTGTGCCACGCCGCAGCAGTACATGTCGTTTCATGTGCGTATTTGATGGGCAGAGCTGCACGTGCAAATTTCTTATGTTTGTTTCTGAGAATATTCAGGATTTTTGTTTTTTCAATACATATATTGTCTAACCCGCGGTGGGCTGAACACAAGGGTTGATACCACGTTATTGAGGGTTGGGTGGGTTCGGCTACGGCATGTCTCATCACAGTCAGGATGCAAATGTTGTGTGTTGTGATTATTTGATGGGCAGCGCTGTATGTGCGAATTTCAAATGTTCTTTTTTGAGAATATTCTGTTTTTTCTTATATATATATTTATTATATAACCATGATAGGTGGAACACAAGGGTTGATACCACGGTTGTGAAGGATGGCTGGGCTTGGCTACTCCATTTCTCGTCAGGCGGTAAATGTTGTGTGTTGTGCGTGTTTAATGGACAGTGCTGCACGCAGAAATTTCAAATGTTCTTTCTTTGAGTGAGAATATTCCGGATTTGTTTGTTTGTTTGTTTTAAATAATTTTGAACGTTGGTGCGTGGAACACAAAGGTTGATTCTGCGGGACTGAGGGTTGACTAGGCGTTGGGTGCGCCATACTTCAGGTGACTATAACTCTTTACTTTGCACGTAATCTCAGTAATGCGTATACAATCAGGAAAAAATCTCAGAAATTTCAAATGTTCTTTCTTTGAGAATATTCCGGATTTTTTTTTTTTGTTTTTTTTTTTTAAATAATTTTGAACGTTGGTGCGTGGAACACAAAGGTTAAATCTGCAGGACTGAGGGTTGACTAGGCGTTGGGTGCGCCATACTTCAGGTGACTATAACTCTTTACTTTGCACGTAATCTCAGTAATGCGTATACAATCATGAAAAAATCTCGGAAATTTCAAATGTTCTTTCTTTGAGAATATTCCGGATTTTTTATTTTTTTATTTTTAATAATGTTGAACCGTGGTGAGCTGAACACAAGGGGTTGATACCACAGAACTGAGGTACGGCTGGGTGTGGCTACAGTGTGTCTCATCAGAATCAGGCTGTGAATGTTGTGTGTTGTGCGTATTTCATGGACCGCGCTGCACACGGAAATTTTAAATGTTCTTTCTTTGAGAATATTCCGGATTTTTTTTTGTTTTTTTTTTAAATAATTTTGAATGTTGGTGCGTGGAACAAAAAGGTTGATTCTGCGGGACTGAGGGTTGACTAGGCGTTGGGTGCGCCATACTTCAGGTGACTATAACTCTTTTTACTTTGTACGTAATCTCAGTAATGCGTACGTAATCATGAAAAAAATTCAAATGTTCTTTTTTTTTAAGAATATTCTGGATTTTTAAATTTTTTTAAAAATAATTTAGAACCGTGGTGGATGGCACACAAGGGTTGATACCACAGGACTGAGGAATGGCTGGGTGTGGGTACGCCATACCTCAGCAGCACCAGCCAGCATGTGTCGTTTCTTGTGCATATTTACCGAGCAGCGCTGCACGTGAGAATTTCAAATCTTCTTTTATGAGAATATTCCTTTTATTTTTCTTACTATTTGTTTTATCATTTTGAACTGCGATGGGCTGAACACAAAGGTTGATACCGCGGTACTTGAAGGTTGGCTGGGTTTGGCTACGCCGTGTCACAGCAGCATCAGTCAACACATGTTGTTTCATGTGTGTATTTCATGGGCAGTTCTGAATGGGAGAATTTCAAATATTCTTTTTCGAGAATATTCAGGTTTTTTTTTTTTTATATAATGTCGAACCGTGGTGGGCTGAACTCAAGGGGTTGATACCACGGAACTGAAGGTACAGCTGGGTTTGGCTACGCCATTTCTCATTAGAATCAGGCTGTGAATATTGTGCGTTGTGTGTATTTCATGGACCGCGCTGCACAAAGAAATTTCAAATGTTCTTTCTTTGACAATATTCCGGATTTTTTTGTTTGTTTATTTGTTTTAAATAATTTTGAACGTTGGTGCGTGGAACACACAGGTTCATTCTGCGGGACTGAGGGTTGACTAGGCGTTGGGTGCGCCATACTTCAGGTGACTATAACTCTTTTTACTTTGTACGTAATCTCAGTAATGCGTATATAATCATGAAAAAATCGCGGAAATTTCAAATGTTCTTTCTTTGAGAATATTCCGGATTTTTTTTTTTTTAATAATGTTGAACCGTGGTGGGCTGAACACAAGGGGTTGATACCACAGAACTGAGGTACGGCTGCGTTTGGCTACAGTGTGTCTCATCAGAATCAGGCTGTGAATGTTGTGTGTTGTGTGTATTTCATGGACCGTGCTGCACACGGAAATTTCAAATGTTCTTTTCTTGAATATTCCGGATTTTTTTTTGTTGTTTTTTTTTTTAAATAATTTTGAATGTTGGTGCATGGAACAAAAAGGTTGATTCTGTGGGACTGAGGGTTGGCTAGGCGTGGGTGCGCCATACTTCAGGTGACTATAACTCTTTTTACTTTGCACGTAATCTCAGTAATGCGTATGTAATCATGAAAACATTTCAAATGTTCTTTTTTTCTAAGAATATTCTGGATTTTTAATTTTTTTTAAATAATTTTGAACCATGGTGGATGGAACACAAGGGTTGATACCACAGGACTGAGGGATGGCTGGGCGTGGGTACGACATACCTCAGCAGCACCAGCCAGCATGTGTTGTTTCTTGTACATTTTTACAGAGTGCGCTGCACGTGAGAATTTCAAATGTTCTTTTATGAGAATATTCCAGATTTTTTTATTATTATTTTTTTAATAATGTCGAATCGTGGTGGGCTGAACACAAGGAGTTGATACAGCGGAACTGAAGGATGGCTGGGTTTGGCTACGCCATTTCTTATCAGAATGAGGCTGTGAATGTTGTGTGTTGTGCGTATTTCATGGACCGCGCTGCACACAGAAATTTGAAATGTTCTTTCTTTAAGAATATTCCGGATTTTTTTTTTTTTTAATAATTTTGAATGTTAGTGTGAGGAACATAAAGGTTGATACTGCAGGACTGAGGATTGGCTAGGCGTGGGTGCGCCATACTTCAGGTGACTATAACTCTTTTTACTTTGTACATAATCTCAGTAATGTGTATATAATCATGAAAAAATCGCTGAAATTTCAAATGTTCTTTCTTTGAGAATATTCTGGATTTTTTTTTTTTTTTTTTAATAATGTTGAACTGTGGTGGGCTGAACACAAGGGGTTGATACCAGGGGTTGGCTAGGCGTGGGTGCACCATACTTCAGGTGACTATAACTCTTTTTACTTTGCATGTAATCTCAGCAATGCATACGTAATCATGAAAACAGTCCCACCACCGTTTTCAGCCTCCCTAAGTGCGGAAATATCATTTTAATATAAAGTTTGATTCTAAATAGAGATAAATGATTGCATATCGATATTATCAGTTAGTTAGGATAAGAAGCAGATATGAGATTGGAGAAGTATTGTGCAGCTGGAAGTGCTTCTGATCTCAGTATACGAGTGAGTCGAGGGGCGCGTACTCCCGATTTTGTACGTTCAGTCTGAACTTTTGCTTTGGTAGATGCGGCAGTATCTTTCCAGCTCATCATGGCCGGTGGTGACCCGAGGTTGCGGATCCTCTTATTTTTATGTGGCTCAGCAGTGTGTATGACTTTGAGTGTAAATTTGCACAGGTGGCTGCCAGTGTTTGTCACTCCAGCATTCTGTGTCCTGCCATCGACGTGTGCGTGTGTCATTGGCTTGTGGAATGTGCTGTACGGTTGGTGGTGGTCTTGGGTGCAGCTCCTCATCTTGGCCTGACAGCGTGCATCGCTGTGTTTTGCGATGAAAGTTCGTATGTTGAACTTTTGTGTCAGACATGTGGCTTCCTCACTTTTATGTGTCGTGTGGCAATATGCGTCTTTGCCAGCTGTAGGAAGGACTCAAAGCCAATTTTCGGGTCCACCACGGGCCGAACATCTAAATTAAGGGCTGGATTGTCATATGTGTCAATTGGGACCAAGGTCGGGCTTCAAAGGCTAGGGGACGTGAGGTTTTGCGTGACGGACAGACAACCCTTAGCATTTCATATTATGTGTACAGATTACATAAATTATTAAAATGATTATTAAATTTGTACCGGTAAATTGCCTTGGGATTATTGCTTACTATAAGAAGGTGATATATAAAGTAAACGTTGATTAATATTGCACTTTAGATAAAGACCTGTGGAAGCTCTGGACAAAATGGTGAATTGCACAGTTAGCTAGCAAGAATTTATTAACGTTGACGACTCTGTTAATATTCTGAGGAGCTCGTCTTCTGACTTTAATGGACTAATGAGACCTTCTGTACCTTTCAGACTGAATCTGGTGAAGTTCCTGCGGAGCCTAATAGTGACCCCAAGCCCCCACCGGCCGAAAACGGACTCAGCCACCTGCCCTGCATAGTGCCGAAGCAGCCCTCCCAGATCGTCCACGCTCCACCACCTCCTGGTACGTAATGCAAGTCGGCTGAGATATATAGAGATGAAGAACACCTCAGGGTTTAGGAAGGAGTGGACTCATTGCTTAGGACTTGAACTTCATCTTTCAGTTACCACCATGGAATGGCAAGGTGGCACACGGCTTCTCTGCAGCTAAAGGGACTGGCAGTCCTTTATGGTCCCAGTCACCGTCTTTATGGAATTTTCTCTGTTCTCCTTGAGTCCATGTAAGGCTCCTTCAAGGATTTCAGTTTGTTACCAAATTACAAAGACATGCAAATGAGGTCAGCTGGTGACTCGAAACTGGTGCCTGGTGCACATTAGTGGGCTCTTTGATGGCCTGGTGCCAGCCACCCAAATGCACCAAACCCTGCAAGAGCTTCTTGTAGTTTCTAAGCGAGGATGGTCTACGACAAGTGAGGAGACAACATGTTGCTAAAGTGCATGTTTATTAAAATCGATAGTGTATCTGTGCAGTTGTTATAATGAAACAGCTCTGTGGGGGAATGCAACACTGCAAACCCTCACCTCCCACAGATTCTGTTCTCTGCTATTACAAAAGTGTAACCCGTTTTGTGACACCCACTGTCTAATGGTGCCTGTTCGTGGGTAGGGTCCCTGCTGTGGACCATAGGATGGGTCAGCTGATAGACATCATGGAGCTGTATTAGAAGAAAATTCCAGGAGGCATGAGCAACATATTGTTGACATTATGAATTATTTTAGTGATGAATGATATAAGATTGAGCAATGACAGGTCTGTGATGCCCTGAGATTTCCATGGCACCTTGCGCGCCACACTGAATGGATCAACATGCGTCTACCTGGCAACGACAGGCATGGGGAAGCCATTTGAACTCCTTTGTTTTTGGGGCAGTGGCATGCAGTTGTTCCCCATGAACGGGGAATTCCCACCAGGGCCGTTTTAACAGCATCATAGGCCTGCTGGCAAAGTATTGCACTTGGGATAGCAAAATAGAAACGGGCCCAGGCATGAGAAACATCGTGGGCCCCCAACCAGGGCCCATTGTGCCCATACATTAAGACAGCCCTGATTCCCAGTAAGTGCTGGTCTTATGAAGTAGCTGCCCTCTGTACACAGCGCCAGTCCCTACCCCCAGTTGGATGGTTTAGTGAGGTCGTTGTTCAGCCCTGCTGTGGTCACTCATGGCCTCTGCCTACAGTCAAAGTAAAAATCATGACAAGGTGTCTGCAGGTGAAAGTGGGAGGATCAAACTGAGCCTCGGGGGGGCAAGTGACTCAAAGAACTCTAACTTATTACATGCGCTTTTATACAAAAACTCCATTTTTAAAATCCACCACTTCACTTTTCATCAACAGGCTCCGTAAAAACAACAGTAAAGACGGAAGACATCATCCAGAGCGTCTTAGGTGGTAAGTGCTCTCTCATCTCATTTTCCTGTTAACAGCCTTCTTTTCTAATGGAGTGTTGTACAGCTTACTGCTACCGCTTTATAGGTCTGATATCCCGGGTTCAAATCTCACACCCAGTTATTGTCTCTGTGGCCTCTACACGTTCTCCCAGTCTCTGCAGGGGTTTTCCTCCAGGAACTCCAATTTATATCTGACATCCCACAGATGACCTATGTCCTTCTGTGACTCTGTATTGACTCACGTTCATGTTAGCTGATGACCAATAGAAAAAAATCTTTATTTTATATATCCATCCATCCATTATCCACCGCTTACCCGATGTTGGGTCGCGGGGGCAGCAGCCTAAGCAGGGAAGCCCAGACCTCCCTCTCCCCGGCCACCTCCATCAGCTCCTCTGGGAGCACCCCGAGGCATTCCAAGGCCAGCCGGGGGATATAATCCCTCCAGCGTGTCCTGGGTCTGCCCCGTGGCCTTCTCCCAGTGGGACCTGCCTGGAACACCCCCCTCCAGGGGGGCCCAAACCACCTCAACTGACTTCTGTCAATGCGGACGAGCAGCGACTCTACTTCGAGTCTCTCCCGGATAACTGAACTCACCCTATCTCTAAGGGAAAGTCCAGCCACCCTGTGGAGAAAACTCATTTTGGCCGCTTGTATCCGCGATCTTGCTCTTTCGGTCACTACCCAAAGCTCGTGGCCATAAGTGAGGGTAGGAACGTAGATCGAGTGGTAAATCGACAGCCTCGCCTTTTGGCTCAGCTCTCTCTTCACCACGACGGACCGTTCCAGAGCCCACATTACTGCGGATGCCACGCCGATCCGTCTGTCAACCTCCCGCTCCATTCTTCCCTCACTCATGAACAAGACCCCGAGATACTTGAACTCCTCCACTTGAGGCAGTGATGTGTTCCCAACCCAGAGAGAGCATTCCACACATTTCCGGCTGAGAACCATGGCCTTGGATTTAGAGGTGCTGACTCTCATCCCCGCTGCTTCACACTCGGCTGCGAACCACTCCAGTGAGAGCTGGAGGTCACTGTCCGATGAAGCCAACAGAACCACGTCATCCGAACAAGACACCCACTGCTCCTTGGCTGTGCCTAGAAATTCTGTCCATAAAACTTATGAACAGAATCGGTGACAAAGGGCAGCCCTGGTGGAGTCCAACCTCAACAGGAAACGAGTCCGACTTACTACTGGCAATGCGGACCAAGCTCCTGCTCCTCCTGTACAGGGACTGAATGGCTCATAACAGCAAGCCTTGTACCCCGTACTCTTGGAGCACACCCCACAGGATGCTTTGAGGGACACAATCTTTATATAGCGCTGTATTATCGTCACGGTGGTAGTGCTGCTTCCTGGCAGTAAGGTTCGCTTCCCGGGTCCTCCCTGCGTGGAGTTTGCATGTTCTCCCCATGTCTGCGTGGGTTTCCTCCCACAGTCCAAAGACATGCAGGTTAGGTGCACTGGCAATCCTAAATTGTCCCTAGCGTGTGCTTGGTGTGTGGGTGTGCCCTGCGGGTTGTACAATGACTGACTGTATTATCGTGGTGATTCCCTCTACTCACCCTTTACCTAGGGGTAAATGTTCTCCTCAGATTCGTTACCGGGTTGGTCTACTGTTGCACCTTAAGATGAACACACACATACACAGCTATACGCATACACACAGACCCTAACCACCACAGTGCCCTATGAATGGTAAACCTACAGCTGCTTCATCTCTAGCACTTTAAACCACACAAGTGCCATATGAATAACACCGCCTGTCACTCTCTCAGCACTTCAAGAGACTCGCTTATTATCGTCACGAACAACATACGATGTTTTAAAGATATCTCAGACCTAAATATTACTTTTGGTCTCCAAGAATACATTTAAACATACAAAGGCTCAGCACTCTTGACTATCGGCCATTTATCAGACAAGAATGCCTTACTTGACGTCCTGTTCCCTACTATTGGGTGGAACTCTCACCCTCAGCCTTAATAAACCTCACAGCACAAAGCGTATGGCAAACTTCCAGCTGCACCAGTTGCTCTAATAAATCTCCCTTATGACTTCAATCACTCTGGACATGAAGACAAAGCATAGAAAGTTAAAAGCAGTGTGGTATTTATTACAGGAATGATAATAATACCACTGGAACAAAGAATAATAGAAAATAGGACTAATACTAAAGTCTGGATATTTTTATATATTTAGAAACAGCTTACAAAAAGTTACAAATGACAAGGATGAATGTCGCAGGCGCCTTGTGATCTTAGCACTTGTAGCTGTTCGTGAGATGCTTTCCTGATGATCAGATGGAAACGGCCGCATGTTACCGCTGCCCACTTATGACGTCACTCTGTTCCCATCTCCTGACGTCTTCGTCCCTTCTTCTTCCTCCCTCCTATGTCGCTCTTCAGACGAGGCATATTTATTATAAAATTCTACCGGGGGGGGTTTACAAGATGTGATTGCTAAATATTCTGATTGGCTGGCTGTCAATATGATGAAAGAAATTCACTGACCGTTTTCCCAAACAATAAAACTTTTTTTTGATGCTGTCTGAGGTATCGGCATGTCTTCCTTTCCCAGGCTGTAAAATAATTAGATGTCCATTCTTTCTCAGGTTATAAAGTAATTGATAGCATGAGCCTTTGCCATGTCATCCTCTTTTGTTTGAACAGCTGTTTTAAAAGTGAGGTATAACTGGGAAGAATACACGCTTTGATTTGTCCTGAATGTAGTTCATCTGTTGTCTTGAGCAAAATAAAATGAAAATATAAACCAAAATGTACAGATTTTGTACCCCACAGCAAGTGCCTTTTGTAATCTATGGAAATACAAAATCTTTACATTTTGAAGAGTTTCATTATGGAAGCTGCTTTTCTTTTATTACTCACTGACATTTGTTGTGATCCCAAATACAGTGTCGGCTTTCCTTTACAAAGTGCCTTTCATAGTAAGAGCTACTCCAATCTTTCTTGTATTGTCAGAAACAATGGCGACCTTCTATAAAAACGAGAATAGCTTTCAGATGAAGTTAGGTTTCAGCTTTGTGCTAAAATATTTCAATTCATTTTTCCACTATCAAGCAACTCAAGTGGCTTTATGGTCTATACACCGGCATGAAATAGCAGGACCACCGTGGTGCGACATATACAGAAACGCCAATTAATACAAGCACACATCTTTAGAATATAAGAGGAAACCACACACAAACACAGGAAGAACATGGAAACTCTACACAGAATCCAAACTGGCATGGGATGTGAACTCGGGATGCTGGATTTGTGGAGTAGCAGTGCTAACCGCTGGACCGCCATACCAACCTATTGCTTATAATCAGAGTAGAAGAAGTGAGAGGTGGCAGCAGAGTGCGAGTTAAATGGAATATATCCCATCCTCGTCGCCAAAGTGTCGTATCCAAAAAAATACTCATTAGACACTTTTCAGCACCAAACATTTTCTTTCTTTCTTTCTTTCTTTCTTTCTTTCTTTCTTTCTTTCTTTCTTTCTTTCTTTCTTTCTTTCTACTTTATAATGAGCTTCTTTACAAAAATTATTTTTCCTAATTATAGTGCTTTTAGCAGTATGCAAATATTTATTTTTCTTTCTTTCTTTCTTTCTTTCTTTCTTTCTTTCTTTCTTTCTTTCTTTCTTTCTTTCTTTCTTTCTTTCTTTCTTTCTTTCTTTCTTTCTTTCTTTCTTTCTTCTGACATTATAATGAACTTCTTTACAAAGATTATTTTTTCTAATTATAGTGCTTTTAGTAGTATGCCAATCTTTCTTTCTTTCTTTCTTTCTTTCTTTCTTTCTTTCTTTCTTTCTTTCTTTCTTTCTTTCTTTTTTCTTGTCTTTCTTTCTTTCTTTCTTTCTTTCTTTCTTTCTTTCTTTCTTTCTTCTGACTTTATAATGAGCTTCTTTACAAAAAATATTTTTCCTAATTATAGTGCTTTTAGTAGCATGCAAATATTTCTTTCTTTCTTTCTTTCTTTCTTTCTTTCTTTCTTTCTTTCTTTCTTTCTTTCTTTCTTTCTTCTGACATTATAATGAACTTCTTTACAAAGATTATTTTTTCTAATTATAGTGCTTTTAGTAGTATGCAAATCTTTCTTTCTTTCTTTCTTTCTTTCTTTCTTTCTTTCTTTCTTTCTTTCTTTCTTTCTTTCTTTCTTTCTTTCTTTCTTTCTTTCTTTCTTCTGACTTTATAATGAGCTTCTTTACAAAAAATATTTTTCCTAATTATAGTGCTTTTAGTAGCATGCAAATATTTCTTTCTTTCTTTCTTTCTTTCTTTCTTTCTTTCTTTCTTTCTTTCTTTCTTTCTTTCGACATTATAATAAACTTCTTTGCAAAAATTATTTTTTCTAATTATAGTGCTTTTAGTACTATGCAAATATTTCTTTCTTTCTTTTTCTTTTTCTTTCTTTCTTCTGACGTTATATGTTTCCTCTGTATAGTGCTGTTCATGGTGAGATGTATTCATTTTCTTTCTTTATTTCTTAGAGTACCTTTCCTAATGAGCAAAATTCAAAGTCTTTCATCATATAGTGTTCTTTTTATGTCTGTTGTTCCAGAAAGGGCTAAGCTGCTTTCCAAACATCCTGTCATTTTATATTTATTTATTTATTTATTTTGCAGAAGTGGAAGTCCAGACCATAGAAGAGCTGAAACAACAAAAGGCTTTTGTGCGAGAACAGAGGAAACATTACAAAGAAATGAAGGAGCTCGTGAAGAAGCATCACAAGAAAACAACGGATCTGATTAAGGAGCACACGGCGAAGTACAACGAGTTTAACAACGACTACCTGCGGCGCCGGGCTCTCCTGCTGAAAACAGCAAAAAGGGACTCAAAGAAAAGGTGAGCGGCCCGCCGTTCTGTTGGTGTGCTTATGCATTTGTGAGTCACTCAGTCCGGCTGATTCTTTTGTTTTCCTGATCGTTGAGCAGGACGAGTTCTTCCTCCCTGGGATGTTCACAACTTGCCCCACAGGTCCGTTGAGAAGTGATGTGCTTGTTTGCTTTCTTCAGAGTTACATACAACTGTTTTCTTTTCATTTTCTTTTTTTTATGGAAAATTTGATTCCTATACAAATCTGAGGATTTTTCTTCTCCCATATTTTTCTCCAAGACCTCTCTGACTGAATTCTCTCAATTTTCTGCACATACCACCATTAGTGAGGCTCATTCACCTTTGAGAGGTGGTCGCTACCCAAATGGACAGCCTGCCCGGCCCACCCGGCCACTTCAGGGTTTATTTCTGGGAAAAGCTGACACCTCCCGTGACAGTAAATAAAATTAAGTGGGTTTCGGAATTTTATTTTATTTTATAACAAGAATGGCCATTGGTAGGTTTCCTCTGTACACACTTGAAAATCCTGGGACCTCCTGCATAACGCCGTGCGTAAAATTCACACTAACACATGGCGTAAGGAGAAAAAGGGAAATGTGAGTACGCACAAAAAAATCCAGATGTATAAATCTGTGCAAACGCCGACTTCCACGTTCTTCTGCTCCATAAATCCCAGTCAGAGTGAAAAGTAACGCACGTGCACGTGCCTGCTGCCACTACGCAAAATCCTCCCAGAATTACACCTCTTTGAAAATGCAAATTAATATAAATAGCCCTTAAGCTCAGCATTCTGTGAAAAGGCAATGGTAAAAGCACAGGGGAAATAGAAGAATTTCAGCAAATACCAAGTGGAGGCAAAGAAAATGTAATATTTGTTGGTTTAAACAGTGGTATAAACAACAAAAGGAAGTTGATCGAGTGACATAGAGTGTCGGAGAAACTCGAAAGCTCAAGTTCACAAAGTCGCACAGTGCCCGAAATAAAAAAGAAGTTGCCACATATAAAAGTTGCCGTGAAAAGGCAAGTCGTAGCCCACTGTCTGAGTGTCATATGAAAGCTTATTAGGTTACAGAGAAAAAAAAAATAGGCACGCGGTGGGGAAAAAAGCACGAAATGTCAACTTTAATCTCGATATTTCCACTTTAATCACGTAGTTTATTTTGTCATTAAAGTAGAACATCATAAACTTCATCTTAAAATCATTTAATTTACTAGTTTCTCAGACGCCATCGTAACTAAAGTAGCACGTTAAATGCTTTGTTTTGTATTTGATCTTCTTTGTGCTCTTTGTGTGTGAATCACTACGTGCTTCTTAAACGGGCTTTCTCTTCCTCTGACAGGACACAGAATCCATTGCATTCGTGATATTACAGCTCTCTGAATAATTTAAATACTGAGATGTATACGTGATATCATTTTCATGATGATAGGAGTTAAAGCATGTTATTAAACATGGAAACACGATGGCGCAGTAATAGTGACAAGCTGGCGCCCTGTCCAGAGACTGTTCCTGCCTCCCGCAAGATGGTTGCTGCTCTGTGCGCAATTCCTGTCCTTTGTTTTCATTCTCCAAGTACCCAATTGCCACACAATCAGCTCTGTAATAGACGTTAAGCCATCTGTAAGCTTAGAACGCAGATTCTTCAAAACTTTTAAGGAACATTGAAATATCTTCATAGTCCATGTTTAATTATTCTATCCATTTATCCTTCCAATGTCACGCCAGCCCCAGCAAGAATACAGCATGAAGCAGCAACAATCCGTGAACAGAGCGCCAGCTCATTGCTACCACTGCGATACTGTGTCCTCACATGTTTTATTATTAACAATATAGATTATTTAAATTATGTTAACATTTTATCTGTATAATATAATAAACATATATTGTTGCATTTCATCTTAAAAATGATATACGCGCTTTATAAAGTGGCTCAGGTTGTGCAATATTATAACTGTATCGCAAGTGTACAGTGAGGTGATTGTACTTATAAGTACAAACAGTTCTACAAGGAGCACTTGATGGACTGATTGAGTGTGTTTAGAGTTTTTGAGATGAAACTGTTTCTGAACTGTGAGGTCCGTACATAAAAAGGCTCTGAAGTGTTTGCTGTATGAGAGCAGTTCAAATAGACTGTGTGCATGGCTGAGGCAGCGTGTGCTTGATGCTGTATACCGATAATTCTCTTTACGATCAGCTGCTGTAGATCTGTGATTCCACACTCAGATACAGTGGGATAAGTACCTGAGAGTAACAACACTAAAGCAGCTATTGAATTTGGAGTAGTTTGACCATTCTGTGGACTGTTATATTGTTACAGGTTAATTACAATCAGATACATTAAACTAATAAACAATATGTGGTTAATTTCAGTGTATTTATAAAGTCACATCAGGGATGTGGATCTAAAAAAGAAAGGGAAACCACCCTGGAACAGTAGCACTGCTTTGACGCTGGGTGCTGCCAGTTTGCAAAACCGAGTGCAGAACTTGCGTATGCCAAGTACTTACCTACTGTGAAAATGTACGTGGCTTTACGCCAAGTTTAGGTTTTATACATCGCGATGTGAGCGTGGAAACAGGAGTACTCAACATTTTTGTACGTACTCACCATTTATACATGAGGCCCCTGGTCTTTAATGGCATCTCATGGCTCTTTACTGGGTGGTGTGGTTCCTCGTAGCTCCATTACTTGACCTAAGCACCATTTCACTGTGGGAAAAGTACCTTGCATATAAAGTTGATTCTTTCTGCTTTGAAAAACTTCATAATATGTGGAACAAAATTCAATCTTTAATGTATGGTAGCCTACCTAGCAGGACACTAACAGATTTAGAAAACATGGACATCGCCGGTGTTACTGTGTGCCATGAGAGTCCTTATAAAATCAGGGACCTACCACAAGTCTGTCACCATCTATTCTTGTCCATTCACTGCATGGTGCCTGTTATCCGATCTAAAGAAATGAAGGGTCTCTCCAGACCCTTGTTGCGGATGGAGCTTTTTTGTGACCAAAAATGGCTCCCCTATGGTTTTGCTAATGAAGAACCACTCTGACACCTTTATGCTCTTAAGAGTTCAGGCAAAGAAATCCATAAAGCACTGATGGGAGTCCTCAGGACCCCAACAATGTTCACACCTTGCCCATCTTCCACACTTTGAATACAACAACAGGCAACACAAGGGAAACACTGCGGCCTCATCATAGGAGCATCGATGGTGTCCATAAATCTCAGTGTTGATATTCCACTTCACCACAGCATGAAGATGCGCCGAAATGCACCATCCCTCGTTCACCTTCTTGCGTTCCCTCCGTAACATGACGTCTAAGCCCCGCTGCCTCCGAAACCCCAACTTTTTCTGCAAATTCAATTTTGTGTAAATCGTTTCTTCATTTTAGATTACGTCATTTTTGCGATAATCGTTGTAAATGTGTGTGTGTGTTTGTTTCTTTCCCTGTTTCAGGTGTGCGTCATCCAGCCCTGACCACACACCTTCTTCCATTGAACAAGACCTCTCGGCCTTGGATTCGGAGAGCATCCAGAAATTAGCGGAGCTCAAGGAGCAGCAGCAGCAGCAACTGCTAAACCTCCGGCAAGAGCAGTATTACAGTGAGAAGTACCAGAAGCGGGAGCACATTAAGCAGGTACGCCGACGTCATCCCCCATGACCCCTCCACTTATCATTTAGGGGCGGCGTGATAAAATGTTTGAGATGGGACCAAGTGGCTTCAGATGGGGTGCTCTGGGTGTCCTCGCATTGGACTGTGATTGTTTAGAAAATGAATGAGTTGGGGAGAGCTTAGGGTCCCCTACGTGTGTTTTCTACCAAACGAATTGCATATTCCGTGAATTCCTTCATTCTGCTCACACTACTCTTGAGCTGATTGTGAACTAAAGAACTCGAAACAACAAGTCCACCGACTTCTGCAAATCCTCTTTACTTGTTTGGTGGCTGTCCTTTTATTCTGATAAAAAAAGCTCCCTTAAAAGTGAGTGACAGCCACAACTGGACAATTTGGAGTGAAATCTGACACCTCAAAATAGTAAATAAATCACAGCATCGCCTCTGATTGCTTTCTGACCCTCCTAACCACCTTCCAGAACTCGGCCATGTTTTATTTTGTGGCTTTCCCTTTGGAGTTTTGGGATCTTCTGTGCATCCAAAGGCACACTCATAACATGAGTCGTATTACTGCTTTGATTGGGTGGGTGTTTGTGTTGTACCCACCTTCTCATACTGCACTTCATTGGTTCTGTATTGGCTCCTGTGTTTGTGTGCACCCCGTGATGACTTAATGTGTCCTGTTTAGGGCTGCTTTCTGCCTTCTGCGTAAGCCGTCTCTTTCTGTGACACCGAACTGGGATAAGCAGTGCTGAGAAAGTAAGCGATGCTGACAACTTGACGTGCACTTACAGAAGATGACCACTAGTTGGAGATAAAGGACAAGGCTTAAATCTCAAAAGCTTTTACAGACCAAATTATGGGAGACAGACTGTAGATAGACATGAAAGGCACTAGATAATAGATAGATATGAAAGACAATAGACAGTATAAAGCACAATGTGATAAACAGTAAAACACACTAAATAATTCAGAGAGAGTGAAAGGCGGTGAACTCATTCCAATTCAGTGTTGCAAATGAAAGTTTAAAAAAGTTAGCAATTTTGAAATCTTGGCTTGCAGTTACAGAACATAGCCACAAGATGGAGACAGTGGATAAGATTTAAATATCAAAGCGCTTTACAGTACAGCCTTTTCATTGGAAGATCCATGCAGCAGACATACATGAAAGGCACGGGATAATGGATATGAAAGATAATAGATGACAGATTGATATAAAAGGCAATAAGTAGTGCATAGATATAGATTTGAAAGACAGTAAATGAGATAGATACAGTAGTTGGCATAGATAGATAGATAGATAGATAGATAGATAGATAGATAGATAGATAGATAGATAGATAGATAGATAGATAGATAGATAGATAGATTTTTTTTCTTTAGGGAAATTAAGGTGTCAAGTAGCTCAAACACATCAGTAAAACTTGTTAAAATTATTATAAAATCAAGGAGAACAATAAATAAATAATGAAATAAATAAATAAATAAATAGTACAAATATGGAAGACACCAGATAGACAGACTGGATAAATAAATAGTGAAAGGCCACCAGATAATACATATATATGAATGGGGATGGATAGAAGGACACTGTGATCTCCTGCAACACTGAATATGCAAGTCTGAGAAAGTAATGTTGAAATCTTGGCTTGCAGTTACAGAGACTGGCCACAAGATGGAGACAGTGGATAAGGTTTAAATCTCAATGCGCTTTACAGCCTTTTCATTGGAAGATCCATAACAGTAGCGAGAGACATGCAAAGCACTGGACAATGGATGAATAGATGATTGAGCAGATAGATATTGAAAAGCTCTAGGTAATAAATAAATATAAAAGGCACTAGATAATTGATATAAAAGACAATAGAGATATATATATAAATATAGATTTGAAAAACAGTAAATGAGAGAGAGATAGATAGATAGATAGATAGATGTGAAAAGGCACTATATAATAGATAGACAGATACTTTTCCTTCGGGATAGTCAGGTATCAAGTAGCTCAAACACATCAGTACAAATTGTTAAAAATTACATCCATCCATCCTTTATTCAACCCTCTATATCCTAACTACAGGGTCACGGGGGTCTGCTGGAGCCAATCCCAGCCAACACAGGGCACAAGGCAAGGAACAAATCCTGGGCAGGGCGCCAGCCCACTGCAGGGCACACACACACACACACACACACACACACACACCAAGCACACACTAGGAACAATTTCAGATTGCCAGTGCACCTAACCTGCATATCTTTTAATTAGAAGTACAAATATGAAAGACACCTGATGGACAAGTAGAAAAAGCACTAGATAACGGATAGACAGACTGGATAGATAAACAGTGAAAGGCCACTAGATAATACATACTGTATATATGAAAGGGGATGGATAGATGGACGGACGCTGTGATCTCCTGCAACATTGAATATGCAAGTCTGAGAAAGTAATGTTGAAATCTTGGCTTGCAGTTACAGAAAATGGCCACAAGGGATAAGGTTTAAATCTCAAAGCAGTTAACCTTTTCATTGGAAGAGCCTTTATTATTAGAAAATCAAGGAGAACAATAAATAATTAATTAAATAAATAAATAGTACAAATATGGAAGACAACAGATAGACAGACTGGATAAATAAACAGTGAAAGGCCACCAGATAACACATATATATGAATGGGGATGGATAGATGGACACTGTGATCTCCTACAACACTGAATATGTAAGTCTGAGAAAGTAATGTTGAAATATTGGTTTGCAGTTACACAGACTGGCCACAAGATGGAGACAGTGGTTAAGGTTTAAATCTCAATGCGCTTTACAGCCTTTTCATTGGAAGAGCCTTAACAGTAGAGAGAGACATGCAAGGCTGTAAATCAGAGATTGGCGGATAGTAAATAGAAGAAGATAACAGGTAGACAGTTGGACAGATAGACTCAGTACAATCCCCTGAAATACACACAAAGAATTTCAAAAAAAGCAAACTTCTGATTTGGTTAAAGATAAGCCAGCGGTCTCGGTCGTGCTAAGGCACTCTACAGGCATATTGCTGTTGGTGTCAAGGAGCCCCAGTCGCGTTTCTTGACCTTCTTCTTCTTCTTCTTCTTCTTCTTCTGCTGATCTCATGTCACAGAGAGGATGTGCAGTGTTGTTCATCATGGTGGTCAGTTTCATCCTCATTCTCTCCCCCATTACTACATCCAGAGGGTCCAGACTGCCTCTTTTAATTATCTTGTTGATTTGGTGGTCCTCTCTTGAACTGATGTTACCGGCTGTGCCCACCACATTGCCCATCACAGAGTGGCAGATCACGTAAAGGACGTCACTGCCCACATTAAAGGAGTGGTATGTGATATTTGGTAACCGATTGTAGAGTGACCTCTAGTTACCTTTAAGTTATGATCATTTTAATAAAATACACAATATAAATGTAGCAAGGAGGAACTTAGCGTGACATTTATTATACTGTCAAATGTAGACAAAAATATGTGATTCTTCAAAAAATGTATTTTAAAACAGATTGGGGTCATTTCTATTCCACCCATCCATCCATTATCCAACCCGCTATATCCTAACTACAGGGTCACGGGGGTCTGCTGGAGCCAATCCCAGCCAACACAGGGAGCAAGGCAGGAAACAAACCCCAGGCAGGGCGCCAGGCCACCGCAGGGCACACACGAGGGACAATTCAGAATCGCCAATGCACCTCACCTGCATGTCTTTGGACTGTGGGAGGAAACCCACGCAGACACGGGGAGAACATGCAGACTCCACGCAGGGAGGACCCTGGAAGCAAACCCAGTCGGGTCTCCTAACTGCGAGGCAGCAGCGCTTCCATTTCTATTCCTCTTGGGATATTTTCATTCACTGCATAGGAAAACGGGCAAAGTTCACGGCTCGGTGACAGCGCGTCCCAGCTGGCTTGTTGGCAGCTGACAAGTGTAAGAACGTCTTATGTGCCGCTGGCAGCAGATTATTTGCTCTCAAGTGATGTTAAGGTCTCCCGGTCAGTTCAAAGTGACATTTTCTTCATTGCCATTTTAAACCTTGGAAGAAGCACATTTGTGTTTGTGGCAGCAGACCCGTCTCTTAGACCTTAGACGCACGTGGATGACTTGTCTTGCTAATAGCTGGGGTGCCATATGTGCTTGTGTTGTACGTTGGCTGCTTTTCCTTATTTGTTTGGAGCTGAAAAGCGGGTGTCGTATCACCATGTAGGCTTCAGCGGAGTCTGGCATCAGAGGCACATGCCGAGTGTTTCCAATTGTAAGCGTTAGACGTCTTATTTAACTGTTCACTTCTTCGTTCCTTCATTCATTTTACATCTCCTCTCATTTTCTTATCCGCTTTTCCTGGTGTTGGTCACTCACAGTGGCAGCAGGCCAGGCAGGTCAGCTTACAGATTCCCAGCTCTTACTGGGGAATTACCAGGCTTTCCATACGAGAGCAAAATCAAAATAATAACGAAAATTTCGAAAATTATGCATTAACCGCAACGGATTGAAGCCCAACGCAAAATAAGATGTTTGTGATGGCTTATGGGTAATTGAAACAAGCACCTCTCATCGCTCTGCCGTTAGTCCAGTTGAAGCCGATTTCAAAGGAACATGGACGTTCCACTGCAGAATTACGCCATCGTTGAACAATGCGCCATCGGGAGATTTCATTAGACGGAGGGAGTGAGATCTGTGCGTGCAGATGAGTTAGCCGTTTGGGTATCCATCTTGCCCAAACTTCATGGTACGCCAAGTCATCCTGTGTGCAGATCCCATAGCTGACATCCAAACAGTGGACAATGTAATCCATGGGTCTTCTTTGATGAAGGTGTTCGCCGTGATGATGTTGGCTTGTGTACGTGATGTTGATGGTCAACCAGATTGAACTTCGTCGGTTACACTCGTTCTTCCCACTTTAAACCTTTCTACCCATTCATAAACACTTTGTTGAGCCCTGCTGTGTTTGGGTAGCCATCTTGTTCAAATTTCATGGCACCCCATTCCATCATGCACCACCTCACGTGCAAATCTAAAGCAAGTTTCCAGATGTGTAGCAACAGTGGACAACGTAATCCGTGGGTCTTCTTTAATGAAGGCCTTCGCCATGATGATGTTGGCTTGTGTACATGATGTTGATGGTCAACCAGATTGAGCTTTGTCGGTTACACTCGTTCTTCTCACTTTAAACCTTTCTACCCTTTCATAAACAACTTTGTGAGCCCAACTGTGTTTGGGTAGTCATCTTCTTCAAACATCATGGTACCCCATTCCATCATGCCCCACCTCACGTGCAAATCTAAAGCTAATTTACAGATGTGTAGCAACACTCTGGTGAAGGCCTTCGCCGTGATGATGTTAGCTTGTGTACGTGATGTTGATGGTCAACCAGATCGAGCTTCGTCAGTTACACTCGTTCTTCTCACTTTAATCCTTTCTACCCTTTCATAAACACTTTGTTGAGCCCTGCTGTGTTTGGGTAGCCATCTTGTTCAAACTTCATGGTACCCCAAGCCATCATGCACCACCTCACGTGCAAATCTAAAGCTAATTTCCAGATGTGTAGCAACAGTGGGCAACGTAATCCATGGGTCTTCTTTGATGAAGGTGTTCGCCGTGATGATGGGGGCTTGTGTGAGCGATGTTGATGGTCAACCAGATCGAGCTTCACTGGTTACACTCGTTCTTCCCACTTTAAACCTATCTACCCATTTGTCATCTTTTCGTCGAGCCCTGCTGTTTTCACTTCCGTACTGAGCCAGTGAACTTCATTCTGCAGGTTTTGCACCCTTTGCCCAAAGAAATCTCATCACGGCGCATTGTTTGATGATGGTGCGATCTCACAGTGGAGCGTCCATGTTCATTTGACCTTGGCGTCAACTGGACTAATGGGAGAGCGCTGCTCTGTGCATGTTCCAACTACCCATAAGCCATTGTGAATGTCTTGTTTTGCGTTGGCTTCTCTCCGGTGCGGTTACCACGTCGTTTCCCTCCTATAGGCTCCCGTTTCTCCTCACTTGTAGCAATAGGCGACTGTCCGATCAGCGGTCCATTGTACCTCACGGTTCACTAGAGCTTATATGTGGGAGCAGCCACTAAACTATATATGAATTTTTGAGTTTAGGATCCTGTTAACAGAGAGAGCGTGAGAGACCCCACTTGCGCACATGCTGGCGTGAGTACGGAGGTGAAAATTGTGGAGACCAGCCTCGACACAGACAGGCAGACACCGATGGTTCAAACACCACAACACGTTTATTCATATTTACAATATTTACAAGTGTATCGCACACAACTCGGTGCCCCTGCACCACACACCCTCAGTCCGGGCCTCTCGCTGTCCAGCTTTCCGTCACTGCCTCCACTCCTCTCCTCTCCTCCGAGCTCTATCCTCTTGCACCAGGGGGGAGGCGGCCCCTTTTAAGTTCACCCTGACAAACTTCCTGCGGCAGAAGTGCCACACGAGCACCTGGAAGCACTCCAGTTGTCCCTGGCTTTCCTTCCGTCCAGGGTTTCTCAGGCATCTTGGCGCCCCCTGGCGGTGACCACGGGCCCCAATAGGGTTGAAGCTTCCATGCTCTGTTCCCATGGCCACCATACCAACCAAGGCAGCTGCCCTCTCGTGGTCCAGAGGAGGAGGCGTAGTCCCTCTCCTGGTCCTTCCAGGCATCCCGGCCGGGTACCACCCCCAGCCGCCCGTCACAAGTTATACAATAGAGAGCAAGCAGACATCGTGAGGGACCTCCAAGCTACTGGAGTTCGTGGAGGCATCTGGATTTTAGTGGAGTGCCTTATTTTTGTGCCCGTCCACCAGAGCATCACACTGCCTTCTTCCCGCAGTGCATCCTGCTGCCATCCCTTCCCCAGATAAACAACACACATATGCACCGCTATGCCCATGATCTAAACGAAAACGTGATTCATCCTTGGTCCATTGCTCCATGGTTGAGTTCTGACACTCGGGTGCCCATTGTAGGTGCTTTCTGTGGTGGGCAGGGGTCAGCATGGGCACTCTGACCAGTCGTCAGCTACGCAACCCCATGCGCTGTGTGTTCTGACACCTTTTTTTTTCTCGCGTCCAGCATTTAGTTTTTCCGGAACATGTGCTACAGTAGATCTTCTGTCACACATCAATGAGACTTGGGCCTTCCTTGTTCCGCTTTTGGAAGGTGCTAACCAAAGCAAACCAGGAACACCTCACGAGCTGCCATTTTGGAGATGCTCAGACAGCAGAGGTGCAGCCATCACAGTTTGGCCCTTGGAATAGTCGCTCAGATCCTTACGCTTGCCCATTTTTCCTGCTTGCATGCCTCACCCTCAAGCACTGACTGGTCACTTGCTGCTTAATATATGCCACCCCACAACAGGTAGGTAGATAGATAGATAGATAGATAGATAGATACTACCATCGTAACAAGATAATCAACAAGATTCCCTTCACATCTCTGTGGTTTGAACGTTGTGGCTGATCGGTGGGTATGTGAATGATGGTGGCTGAAGGGCTGGATTCACTTAACCCACTTATACTTCAATTTGACCAAAAAACGAGTAAATGAACAGATTAATAAATGATGTAACGTTCTCACTTGATCAATCACTTGATCCAGGGGGCCGTGGACTGTCCTGTTAGCACCGGGCTCAAGACACAAGACAGACGTTACGTAAACGTGTCCGCTCACAGACGGGCGTTTCGCCCCATCCATCCATCCATCCATCCATCCATCCATCCATCCATCCATCCATCCATCCATCCATCCATTATCCAACCCACTGAATCCGAACACAGGGTCACGGGGGTCTGCTGAAGCCAATCCCAGCCAACACAGGGCACAAGGCAGGAACCAATCCCGGGCAGGGTGCCAACCCACCGCAGGTTTCGCCCCATCTGATAAATCTATTTTCTTTTTTTTGTTCTTTGTTTTTCCGCAGCTTGTAGAAAAACTCACCACCGTAGCAGAAGAATGTCAAAGTAACCAGATGAAGAAACTGAAAGAACTCTGTGAAAAGTAAGTGGCTGCTTTTTGACCCGGGATGGTCCCGGTATGATTGTGATGACCCTTTTATGTATTGAACAGTTTATTTACTCTTCTGTTGTGTAGAGAAAAGAAAGACTTGAAAAAGAAGATGGACAAGAAACGACAGGAGAAGATTAATGAAGCAAAATCCAAAGACAAAAACATAACCGAAGAGTAAGTCCAGCTAAGTGGATAATTCAGTTTTTTTGTTATGTTACAGTCTTATTTCAAAATGGATTAGATTCATTTTTTTGCTCAGAATTCTACACACAACACCCCATAATAACAACGTGAAAAACGTTTACTTGAGGTTTTTGCAAATTTATTAAAAATACAAAAATTGAGAAATCCCATGTACATAAGTATTCACAGCCTTTGCCATGAAGCTCAAAATTGAGCTCAGGTGACTCCTGTTTCCCCTGATCATCCTTGAGATGTTTCTGCAGCTTCATTGGAGTCCACCTGTGGTAAATTCAGTTGACTGGACATGATTTGTAAAGGCACACACCTGTCTATAGAAGGTCCCACAGTTGACAGTTCATGTCAGAGCACAAACCAAGCATGAAGTCAAAGGAATTGTCTGTAGACCTCCAAGACAGGATTGTCTCGAGGCACAAATCTGGGGAAGGTTACAGAAAATGTCTGCTGCTTTGAAGGTCCCAATGAGCACAGTGGCCTCCATCATCCATAAGTGGAAGAAGTTCAAAACCACCAGGACTCTTCCTAGAGCTGGCTGGCCATCTAAACTGAGCGATCGGGGGAGAAGGGCCTTAGCCAGGGAGGTGACCAAGAACCCGATGGTCACTCTGTCAGAGCTCCAGAGGTCCTCTGTGGAGAGAGGAGAACCTTCCAGAAGGACAACCATCTCTGCAGCAATCCACCAATCAGGCCTGTATGGTAGAGTGGCCAGACGGAAGCCACTCCTTAGTAAAAGGCACATGGCAGCCCGCCTGGAGTTTGCCAAAAGGCACCTGAAGGACACTCAGACCATGAGAAAGAAAATTCTCTGGTCTGATGAGACAAAGATTGAACTCTTTGGTATGAATGCCAGGAGTCACATTTGGGGAAAACCTGGCACCATCCCTACGGTGAAGCATGGTGGTGGCAGCATCATGCTGTGGGGATGTTTTTCAGCGACAGGGACTGGGAGACTAGTCAGGATAAAGGGAAAGATGACTGCAGCAATGTACAGAGACATCCTGGATGACAACCTGCTCCAGAGCGCTCTTGACCTCAGACTGGGGTGACGGTTCATCTTTCAGCAGGACAACGACCCTAAGCACACAGCCAAGATATCAAAGGAGTGGCTTCAGGACAACTCTGTGAATGTCCTTGAGTGGCCCAGCCAGAGCCCAGACTTGAATCTGATTGAACATCTCTGGAGAGATCTTAAAATGGCTGTGCACTGACACTTCCCATCCAACCTGATGGAGCTTGAGAGGTGCTGCAAAGAGGAATGGGCGAAACTGGCCAAGGATAGGTGTGCCAAGCTTGTGGCATCATATTCAACAAGACTTGAGGCTGGAATTGCTGCCAAAGGGGCATCGACAAAGTATTGAGCAAAGGCTGTGAATACTTATGGACATGGGATTTCTCAGTTTTTTTATTTTTAATAAATTTGCAAAAACCTCAAGTAAACTTTTTTCACATTGTCATTATGGGGTGTTGTGTGCAGAATTCTGAGGAAAAAAATGAATTTAATCCATTTTGGAATAAGGCTGTAACATAACAAAATGTGGAAAAAGTGATGTGCTCTGAATAGTTTCCGAATGCACTGTATATCAGCATTAATAAACTATTCCATCCTCGACCCCTCTTACCCCCTCTCCGCCCCCACCAATACTTGAAGGAAGCCCAAAATAACCCGAAACCCAAAATAACTTGAACTTTTAGCCAAAGTACTGATGAGTTTCAGCTGCCATTCAAGCTGTTTGTGCGTTTGAGTCAAGCCCACCTTTAATAAATACTCAGTTGCAGGCTTTCAAGGTTAGAACGTCCCCCTCTTTGGAGTCTGTGAAGTTCAGTGGTTTCTAGCCTGGCCGGGATGCCTTGTATAATTAATGGAGGAACACAAATGGGATGGCAAATTCAGCCATCTTGGTTGCTGGTACATCTTCTGGCTAGGAGGTTTTAATAATGGAAGGACAGAAAGAGACTGGGGGGGGGACAAACATTCCCCTGGTGGAGCTCCCATTTGTATACCATGGTTAGCTGTACTCCTGAGATGGGCAGCCCTGCTATGGTACCTGGGTGCCACCAGGGTGAGCTACTGGGAGAGAACATCTTGTAGTTTTAAGGAGGTTCCTTCTGACCTGGAAGTGCTTCCTGGTTGTAATGTTGTCACGAACCGGAGCTACTCTCGGGTCCGAGTCGACGACGTGAGAGAAGGACTACGATGGCAACACTTGAGTGGGGAGGATTAGAGGGGAAAAGAGAAGGAAAAAAGACTAAACAAAACTGTGTCATGGATTCTGTAGGTGTTTCAAAAATAAAATTCATTCACTTGCACCCGGGATAGACGCCCCCTGCAGGCCACACTCTGTATATTTTAAATAATGGAGCCCAATTCATGCATTAAATAAGAATAACATCTGTTGCAGAACACTTTGTCCAACCCTGCTGTGAACCTTTAAGCTCCTTGAGTATGGGAAAGGCGCTATATAAATAAAATGCATTATTATTATTATTATTATATTTACATTTTTTATTTAATTTTATTATTAAATATTATTATTTGAACAGATTTGCATTTATTTTCATTTCATTGAATGGACATTATTTTATTTCCTTAGCCACACACTCTATAGCAATTTATGCAACACTAGATACCCAAATAGTTAAATTTACGTAATGCCAACCTTCTTAATTTCAACCTGTGTGCACGTCAGAGTGCCGTGTGAGGGTCAGAAAGCTCACTCCGTGTTTATTTGTTCTTCTTTTTCTTTTTAGAGAAAAGCTTGAAATCATCCGTTCCTACGTCAACGAAGTGGTGCAGTTCATCAAACGGGTAGGTGGGCTTTTGGATTCTTTGGCTTCACAATTGTTGGATCCATTTCAGAGCCGTGATGGTGACAGACGTTGATGACAGAAATGACTCTATTCAAAATATGAATTGAAAAATAGCCGCAGAAGGTCAGCCTTCAATTGTTTTCAGAAGTCGTACGGACTGACGGACCCACTTGAGGAGTGAAGCTTACTGAACCACACACTGGGATACATCCGGTCAGGATACCTTCAGTAGTGCAGCGGTAAATGTTCTTCAGCCTCCATAGGAAGAAGAACCTTTTTCGGTATTAAGAGGGTGTTAATAATTACTCTTTACATTTATATCACTTTACATAGTGAGTGGGGGAGCCACTTCAACCCCAACTAATGTGTAGATAGATAGATAGATAGATAGATAGATAGATAGATAGATAGATAGATAGACAGACAGTGTAGTTGGCAGGATTAGATAGATAGATAGCGTAGTTGGCAGGATTAGATAGATAGCGTAGTTGGCAGGAATAGATAGATAGATAGATAGATAGATAGATAGATAGATAGATAGATAGATAGATAGATAGATAGATAGATAGATAGCGTAGTTGGCAGGATTAGATAGATAGATAGATAGATAGATAGATAGATAGATAGATAGATAGATAGATAGATAGATAGATAGATACAGTGGTGTGAAAAACTATTTGCCCCCTTCCTGATTTCTTATTCTTTTGCATGTTTGTCACACAAAATGTTTCTGATCATCAAACACATTTAACCATTAGTCAAATATAACACAAGTAAACACAAAATGCAGTTTGTAAATGGTGGTTTTTATTATTTAGGGAGAAAAAAAAATCCAAACCTACATGTCCCTGTGTGAAAAAGTAATTGCCCCCTGAACCTAATAACTGGTTGGGCCACCCTTAGCAGCAATAACTGCAATCAAGCGTTTGCGATAACTTGCAATGAGTCTTTCACAGCGCTCTGGAGGAATTTTGGCCCACTCATCTTTGCAAAATTGTTGTAATTCAGCTTTATTTGAGGGTTTTCTAGCATGAACTGCCTTTTTAAGGTCATGCCATAGCATCTCAATTGGATTCAGGTCAGGACTTTGACTAGGCCACTCCAAAGTCTTCATTTTGTTTTTCTTCAGCCATTCAGAGGTGGATTTGCTGATGTGTTTTGGGTCATTGTCCTGTTGCAGCACCCAAGATCGCTTCAGCTTGAGTTGACGAACAGATGGCCAGACATTCTCCTTCAGGATTTTTTGGTAGACAGTAGAATTCATGGTTCCATCTATCACAGCAAGCCTTCCAGGTCCTGAAGCAGCAAAACAACCCCAGACCATCACACTACCACCACCATATTTTACTGTTGGTATGATGTTCTTTTTCTGAAATGCTGTGTTCCTTTTACGCCAGATGTAACGGGACATTTGCCTTCCAAAAAGTTCAACTTTTGATTCATCAGTCCACAAGGTATTTTCCCAAAAGTCTTGGCAATCATTGAGATGTTTCTTAGCAAAATTGAGACGAGCCCTAATGTTCTTTTTGCTTAACAATGGTTTGTGTCTTGGAAATCTGCCATGCAGGCCGTTTTTGCCCAGTCTCTTTCTTATGGTGGAGTCGTGAACACTGACCTTAATTGAGGCAAGTGAGGCCTGCAGTTCTTTAGACGTTGTCCTGGGGTCTTTTGTGACCTCTCGGATGAGTCGTCTCTGCGCTCTTGGGGTAATTTTGGTCGGCCGGCCACTCCTGGGAAGGTTCACCACTGTTCCATGTTTTTGCCATTTGTGGATAATGGCTCTCACTGTGGTTCGCTGGAGTCCCAAAGCTTTAGAAATGGCTTTATAACCTTTACCAGACTGATAGATCTCAATTACTTCTGTTCTCATTTGTTCCTGAATTTCTTTGGATCTTGGCATGATGTCTAGCTTTTGAGGTGCTTTTGGTCTACTTCTCTGTGTCAGGCAGCTCCTATTTAAGTGATTTCTTGATTGAAACAGGTGTGGCAGTAATCAGGCCCTGTGGGTGGCTACGGAAATTGAACTCAGGTGTGATACACCACAGTTAGGTTATTTTTTAACAAGGGGGCAATTACTTTTTCACACAGGGCCATGTAGGTTTGGATTTTTTTTCTCCCTAAATAATAAAAACCATCATTTAAAAACTGCATTTTGTGTTTACTTGTGTTATATTTGACTAATGGTTAAATGTGTTTGATGATCAGAAACATTTTGTGTGACAAACATGCAAAAGAATAAGAAATCAGGAAGGGGGGCAAATAGTTTTTCACACCACTGTAGATAGATAGATAGATACTTTATTAATCCCTAGGTAGCACCCACCTGGATGATGCAACGGCAGCCATTTTGGTGCCAGTATGCTCACCACACATGAGCTGTTAGGTGGTGGAGAAAGATAGCAGGTAGAGATAGGGGATGTTTAGGGGGGCCAGAATGGCCAGGCCGTGGTGGCCAATTTAGTCTGGACATCGGGATACACCCTACTCTAAACAAAGGATGCCCAAGTTGTCTTTAATGACCACAGAAAGTCAGGACCTCATTTTATTTTTTTTTTTACCCCTGATCCCGAACAATGGTGTTGACAGACCACAAAAGAAAGTTGGCGATGTGGACACCCAGGAATCTGAAACAGCTAGCTGTGTGCACGGGGACGCCATTGTTGTAGATGTGGCGTTTGCTCTTTCTGAAGTTAGCAATGATCTTCTTTATTTTGATGACATTCAGGGAGAGGTTGTTGCCGGTCAGATCTTGTCCCTTCTCAAGCCTTCCAGTTCTTCTAAAGATTCTTGGCATTTTGAATTAACAGAAAGCATTGATTTGAGCAGAGAGTGAACACCGCATTGCGGTCGTCAGTCCTACTAGAAATGCATGCATGAATTAATTTTTTCAGTATCCTGCATATTTCGAAAAGATTTCATTTTCCAACGTTTTTAAGACGGTTTTGTAATTTGTGTTTTTGGACGACATGCCTCATTCATTGCTCAAGAGTCCCGTCTTCAATTCAAAATTTCCATTCCATTAGGCTTTAGTTTCCTATTTGTGATTTTTCCGGGTGTTTAATTAAACAATAATTTAGCAAAAAACAGGCATGCATTTTGTACATTTTGTGTATACAATTGGATAAATGCACATGTGGTTACCGTATATACTCATGTATAAGTTGGGTCTTGCAACCTGAAAAATCGATCATTAAAACAGACCCCGACTTATACGTCTGTTCAAAAATGCGACACTTACATCTTCTTGCCTCCTCCAATCTTACATCAGTTTCTTAGACACATCAAATTTTGTTGCAACAGCGCAGTTACCAATTTCTTTCACCACTTCAACTATGTTTAATTTAAAACCAGCTTCATATTTCCTTCAGATCAAACACTCCATCGTAGATAAGGGATGCTCTTACGATAAAGGTGTATGAGATACAAAAAACACAAATCAGTGCAAACGTCGCTTCGGAATAGTTTGGGTATTACTGTGTGGTCACTTAGGCACAATAAAGAGAGAGAGGTGAGGAGCGCATGCTGATATAGCACATTGCCACACCCACATAAAAAAGGGTGTGTCCTCCATGGTTACTCTCTCAGGTGGGCGTTAGCATATCGTAATCTCTTGGACCAATGGCGTGAGTTTTCCTCATTCAACATATACGACCGACATTATAAAATACCAGAAATTATACGTTAAAATCAACTCCCGACTTATCCGTGAGTATATACGGTAACCGACACATGTGACGTGCGATTTTATTTGTTTTCGTTTTTTACATCGTTTCCTGTTGTACGCCATTGTCTTCTATTGTTTCGTAAACCTTTTTCGGTCCATTCTGCACAAAACATTGACATTCAAACTTTCTCTCACCCATCGCTACAAATAAAATGGGGTAACTATCACGTAAAAAATATCACGTTTTGGGGCGGCGTACACCTTTACGCCTGTCCAACTCCGAGTCACGTAGAGTGACGTTGGCTTAAGAGCAACAGATTGTGGATTCTCCACTCGCTGAATTCTGAATTTAAATTGCTTTTAATAAATTCAATAAAATGTTACTTTTAGTTACCTGCTGTCTACAACTGTGCTATGTAAACTGAATTCACATTATTATAAACTTATTATTTGCTACAATACGTTGTTATCTGTATTATAAACGTTAGTACTGCTTCATTCAAAATGGTTGTCTTTGTTCAAGAAATCAGTTATAGGATCGTACATCAGATGCTGCTGGAGTGGGCTGACTCTGAATTAGGTGAGGCAGGTTCCGATATCAGTAGAAGGAAATGAACAGACGCAGTCATGTGAAAAAGTAAGTACACCCCATGGAGATGGTTGATCTTTTCACCATATTTTATCCAGTGGTCGGTACTTGTGGGTTTTAACCCAGATAGCAACTCTCCATTCACTTGTGCGTAGAACCTTCTTCAAGAATTAAGCTCATCGGCGATGACCCTTTCGATGTCATACTTAACGACATCAGAAACTTCAAAAGTAATTAAAAATCTAATTTTACATATTCTTGTTTTTGTTTTGTAAATAAATTAATATTAAAAAAAAAAAACAATGAATTGTTTCTCTTACCCGTGCCTGTGCCATGAGTACCCAGCAGACATTAGGTCTTTATGCAGACAGAGCCTACACATGACATGGTGTATTGTCATGTCTCGCCATTTCCTAACCTGCTTAATCCAGAATAGGGTTGTGAGGGATGCTGGAGCCTATGCCGGCTGGCACATGGTGCTAGGCAGGAACAAGCCCTGGATGGGGGCACCAGTCCATCTCAGGATGAACACACCAAACACAGACTAGGGACAATTTAGTGTCACCAGTTCATCCAAGCTCGACACTGCTGATGGCCATGCCCAAGAGGTCATGTAAGGCCTGGATGTTGGTTTATATCCTGGACACTATCAAGCCCAGACACTCGGACCCCTCGCTCAGCCCCCGATCAGAGCCTCCATTGACTTCCATGAAGATCACAACATCGTCAGTCAAGTTAGCAAAATCCAGAAAGAAGAAATGGAGGGTTATGGACTGGCCTGGTTAAAACCCCATTGTGCTTGTTCTTTAAATCCCATTGAAATGTTGTGGGGGGCTTTGAAAGGGGCAGAACTTGCAAGAAACACTACAGACATCTTGCAATAGAAGGAATTTTTTTCTTGAAGTGTTGGTCATATGTCAGAGACTGGTGGGCAGTTATACATTTCTATTAAAGGGGGCCAATGCCAGCTTCTTTAAGGGTGGACCTACTTTGTACCCCCAGTAGACCATCACACCTATTGATATTTTTGTTGAAAAGTGTGTCACCGCTGGCATGAAGGTCTGCTGTTTGCCCGTTCAAATTCATCGGAAAAGTCCTCAGAGTTTCCATGGGGTGCATTTACTTTTTCACTTGACTGTACATGAATGGTGTTATTGCTCGCACACTGTAAACGTAGCATAATAACAGAGGAGTTTTTGGACTGTGCTATTACAATGCACTGTGACCGTTCCATACGTGATTTCTTACTGTGTTGTTTTATTTGTGTTAAATTGTAGCTGGAAGACGCCCAAAGTAAAAGGCAAGACAAACTTCTAGAGAAGCATAAGGATGTCCGCCAGCAGATTCTTGATGAAAAACCTAAGGTACTGCACTTTATTTATTTTTTTCCATGCTGGTTTATTTTTCCTTCTTCGTCTTCTTTCTTCGGGGGCCATGTGGATAAGGAATGAAAAAGGAAATTGCTGTAATTTAGTGTCACACTGATGATGTCACAGGAGGTGACAATATAAATTACATGTGGTGGGTCCTTTGCTGGACACAAAACCCTTTGCTATTCTTAAGGATAGTTAAGTGGCCCCCTAGTGGTAGAATTTGGTCTCAGGTTTCCACATTTGCTCATCCTGACCGTGGCTTGTGCTTCTTCAGTCGTCTCCTGGGTTGGTTTTTAACGTGTCCAATGGTGCTCCTTGGGCACCTTCACGCGTCCATAACAAGCAAGTTAATGACTGTGATATCTGTTTATGAGTCCTGGGCTTGACTTTCTGCTTGTCTGGGTTATTGGAGGAATGTTTCATCTCATGGTCGCCGTTCCTTTGCTTCTCGATTCTCCGTGTGTGTAATCCGTGTGAATGTTGTGCTTGGCTACCCAGCAAATGAGTACACGGTGGTCCCCTGTAGGCAGAACATGGGCAGTGTGGGCTTTGGGGAACCCAATGAAAACCCTGCCCTGACCCAATGTGGGGGGCTGCTACAAGGGGCCCCCTAGTAGTCCAAAAGGGGTCAGTCGCTGGCAGTACAAGTTCAGTAAGCCCCTCATTGGCCCAGCAATGGTTTGTATCCCTGAGTTTCCTACATTTTAATGTTGGCGCACAGTGAGCTGGTATTTCAGGTGGGTTTTAGATTTTGATTCTAGAAGTATAAATAACCCAACAATTTATATGACTTGCAAAACTGTAATTTTTAAATTGACTAAAATTGCACCATTTTTTTGTGTTTTTATTTTTTAATGTTTTTGTTGTGTTCAGGCTTCTGATCGTACAAAAAAAAAAAAGCTGGACTAGTTATGCCAAGGCATTTTTGGTTTTGTAAGAATATTTTCAATACAATACAATACAATTTATTTTTTTGTAGCCCAAAATCACACAATGGGCTTTAACAGGCCCTGACTCTTGATAGCCCCCCAACCTTGACTCTCTAAGAAGATGAGGAAAAACTCCCCAAAAAAACCCTTGTAGGGAAAAACTGTGAGAAACTTTGGGAAAGGCAGTTCAAAGAGAGACCCCTTTCCAGGTAGGTTAGGTGTGCAGTGGGTGGCAAAATAAAGGGGGGGGGGGGGGGGCGGGGTAAACACACCACAATACACAGAACAGAACACAAGTCCCCCTTGATACAATATAATAGTTGCTGCTTCCCCTCTATTGGCCATTCCACAGCTGAGTCAACGCTGGGCCAGCCAATCCAATGAATGGACCCCTCTACCTGACGGTTCCAGTGCTCCTTCATCAGAGATGACTTTACCTTAGGCAGGCAAAACAATTTGGCAGGTGGGCCTTGGCACCAAGTGGCACATTTGAGTACCGAGAAGAGAAACAGAACAGGTGAGGGTTAGTATCCAATTCTAACGATCATGTTACTTATGTTTTAGTGCCAATGACTAACAACAGAGATGCAGTCTGTACAGTTAATCAGCAGCTCTAGTCAGGGTGTGCTACACTGAAGTAGTGAGTCTTCTGCTGAGACCGAAGGGGCGTCTCTTATAGTAGCAGGCAGACCACTCCACAGTTTAGGGGTCCTGTAACTAAAAGTCCGAACCTCCCACCGTTATTTTATTAATCCTTGGAATCATAAGCAGACTGGCATCTTGATCTTAATGTGTGCTCTGGGACCGCACTCTCTTATCTAGGAAAGTCGGAGCTGGGAGGAAGTCGAGCAACACTTGACTGGAGGTGGGCAGTGAGAAAAAAAACAGTGGTTGCACTTGTTAACAGTTAAAGGTATTGTGGTAAATAAACCCATCCTTTATTTGAACCCGGGACTGTTTGTGTGTTTGGGGTCTGGGGCTCTATGACAGTCCGGTTCTTTCACAATATTTAATTCTTTACCGGTGGTCCTGACCCTCTAAAAGCCACTCCCAATTTTAAACCCTAAGCATGTGGGGTATCGTTTTAGACTATTTCATGGTCAAGGATTACGAATCTGAAGTTATTTTTGAGTTTTGAACCTTTACTAGCCCTCTATGGTCCTCTGTCTGAGGGGCAAAATGTTACGAAATCAGCACGTTTTTAGACTTTTATTTTCCAGTAGCCTCGAGTCTCCTAAGGTCGCATTGTAAAACGTAAGGACCAGCTATGTATTTTCTAAACAATGTAAAGAAAATGCTTAACTTTAGAAATGGCAACTGCATATACACCACGTTGGGGAAGGAATAACTTCATTGTGAAAAATACCAAACTTATTTTTCAGGCACAAAACTCAACCGCCATTCTGTGATGCCAAGTCACCCATCTTTTGATCGGGTGAAATGAGAAAATGTTACTTCTTCACTGTCGACTAATTTACTTTGATTGGTAACAGTTTGACCTTGTTGAGGAAGTCAATTATGTAACTTTGAGATGTTGTGTTCTTTTATTGGCTTTAATTTTTTTTTAGTCTAGATGAACGAGATATGCCAGCTCATAAAAACGAGCTGCTGGAAAAGGACAAATTCCACGAAGTCGGTGACCTGTGACCACAAAGGTGACTTTTAGTCCCTGGCAAAGGGCGAATTAATGTTTAACTGCGTAGTCTCCGAGGTAGTTGATCCACCTCTGACAGATGAACTCCACCTGAATTGACAGCTGAACTCAAACACATTTCATTTGCTTTCGTGTTTTGTTCGGTGATCACAGTGTCAGCAGATGAGTTCAAGTGCTTCAGGTCACGGATTATGTCGGCAGTGAGACAGGAGCATGCCAACTCGTCACCTTTTAAACGGCTTCCTTTACCGTGGCAGACAGTGGCTGCCTGACAATTTATATTTGTTGTATTTCAGCCAGGGTTCCCCCCAGGCTGGGGTTCAAACACCATTTTCATGTCATTTTTGACCCCTTTATTTATGATAATTGTGTTGGTCGTTTTAGCTTCTGTGTATCTTCTTTTATGTTTCTATGTGTTTCATGGGACGTCCCCTTAGGAGGCGGGGCCACCATTACCATCAAGGGACTGCACTGAGCTCTATAAAGGCTGAAGAAAAGCCACAGTCCCTTGCGGTTCATTGTGAATGCACTCATGGTGTGGTGAGTTTAGTTGGATTTGTGATCATTCCTGTGCTTTGGTGATATTTTGGATTTTTTTAAAATTTTTTAAGTACTTTGTTAACCCCTGAGGAGAAATTGTCTCTTCGCGTGACCTTTTGGAGGGGTCAGAGTACAGGGTCAGCCATTGTACAACGCATCAGGAGCAATTTTCAAGTTACGGGCCCTGTTTAATGGTCCTTTTCTGACTGTAGTGGAGTCTAAAAGGAGAAGAGTGATATTTGGCGTGTAAGCTGATCAATATTTTATATGTCTTTGTAATTTTAAAGAGCCAGGAAGCTGGAAAAATCAGTTTTTCTACCCCCAGAGTTTCATGGATAAGGAAAACACAATCTGGGCCAGTTTTACGGCTCAATCGTTTCCTTTCTTGCATTGTTTGTTTGGCACTATAGAAAATATTAAACTGGGGTGGCAGAGGTGGGGTGGTATTTGAGCTTGCATGAGCTGGTTCATTAGTGAATTTTACACCCACCGGTAAAGAAACTGAACTGTCAAGGGGGCTGTGCATGAGCTCTTTCATTGGTTAACGTCCTCAGGAGGAGTGTTTAGCGTGGGCGTGTGTGTCAGGAGCTACAGGGGGATGATAAAGAAGGCTTTGCCATGAAGAGAAGACCACCCCTGTATGTCTGTCCAAGTCTCGGCAGCCATTTTGAGACAGGCAGACTGCCTGGGCCTGGGCAGATGATGAGATGACCAAGAAGAGTTGAGCTGTAACTCCAAGCTAGCATTGTCAGGCCGTATTGGTTTGTAACCAACACTCACATTGTACTCTGCCTCTTTATAATGTGCATGTAATTATCCATCCATCCATTATCCAACCCTAACTACAGGGTCGTGGGGGTCTGCTGGAGTGCAAGGCAGGAAACAAACCCTGGGCAGGGCGCCAGCCCACCATAGGGCGCACACACACACATCCACACACCAAGCACACACTAGGGACAATTTAGAATCGCCAATGCACCTAACCTGCATGTCTTTGGACTGTGGGAGGAAACCCACGCAGACATGGGGAGAACATGCAAACTCCACACAGGGAGGACCCGGGAAGCGAGCCCGGGCCTCCTAACTGTGAGGCAGCAGCGCTACCCACTGTGCCACCATGCCACCCATGTATTATCTATTAATTATTTAATTATGAATCTAACTCTCTCACTCTCTCTCATGTTGGTTCTACTGCTGTGTCCTTTTGGCCATTGGAGGTTGTAATGAAAACACAAACAAGCATAAAGAGTTGGGGCACCCACAAGCAAACTCCATATAACTGAAAAAAAATACGATATATAAACACATCAAGAAAGGGGTACGAAATAAAAGAAAACATCTCAAAAGAAAACACTTTGAGACGCTCCAAGATGGTGACACTTCTGATTAAGTACTGGCCAGGCAGATAGATAGGTAAGATAGGTAGATAGATAGATTGATTGATTTTATTTTTTTAATTTAGTGTAGTAGGTAGGATAAGATAGATAGATAGATAGATAGATAGATAGATAGATAGATAGATAGATAGATAGATAGATAGATAGATAGATAGATACTTTATTAATCCCAAGGGGAAATTCACAAAAAAAGGTAGAAATCTAAAGTCATACACGGAGCTGCTGAAAAGGCTGCCACTCTCAGCGACACCTGAGTCACTGTAGGGACGGATCCGTGGAGATCGGAAGTGACATCAGAGATGGTAGGGCTGTCAGTCATCTGGTATGTAGCAGAAGGAAGTGAAGAGGTGTTAGTAAACAGCGCCACCTTGTGGATCAGCAAGGAATTCCCACCAGCCAGAGCCATTAATCTGTCCCCAAGGCGCATGTGTGTGACGAGGTATAAAAGGAAGTGTGAACATATGAAAGCTAAAAGTAACATTTTGTTAAGGTCTACACAATAAAGATTATAATGGAGAAAATAGGATCCTATATGACAATATGGTGACCTTTTTGCTGTTTGAGAGTTTGCTTCTTGGAATTCGTATTGGGAATTTGTTTGCTATTCTAATTGCATATTTTGCAGGCATTGACTTCTATCCCTTTTGTCTTGTACTCCTTAATTTTGATTAATAAAACGTCTTGTAAATCTTTATAAAGATTCTTTGCGGCCCATTTCGTTGCTAGCCAGGGTTTGGCGGTATTTCTCCCTCTAATGGACTGACTTCTGGGATTGAATAACTAGTTCTTTTCTTTGGAATAAGTCATTAGCTTACAATAATATTATTGTCCTCTGAAATCCTGGGGCTAGCAGATCCAGCTACCACACATTTATGGAACTTAGTAAGCCGGCACAAATCAGTCAATCCATCCATTTATCAAGCAGAATACTGTAGTACAGAAGGAATGTAATGTGCAGTGACCGACATTTTATTGAGTGCAATCTCTTCAGAAATGAGCTGGAAATGAGGTAGAATCCCAGATGCATTGGTTTGCTATGTTCTGCTCATATTTTGAGTTTTCTTCTGTGAATCTTATATTTGTCCATCAGTTTAAACATATCATATACTGTTGGGTCAAATCCAGACAGGACTTTTTATTGCTGTGGGACAGGTTCTGATTCCCTCCTTCAGAATTACGTTAGAAAATGAATATCTGCAGGGTCAATAAATGCACATCACGAATCCCGATTCAAGAATTCATTTTGAGCTTCCCATCACCATCTATGTAATGGAATCACCCCATGTCTGAGTCGGATATTTTAAATCTACGTATCGCACCTGGACTACAGGGTCTCCTGTGGTCTTCAGCCTACTAGAAATGTCTTACAATGCTAGAAGAAGTCAGCAGAAGAGCAACTAGGAGGATTTTGGGACTGCATGGGGACAGTGACAAAAAAAAATAACCTTCTTCTTATGGTGTTTCGTGGCCCGTGGTACTGAAGGCAGAAATATGATGGCGCCAAGCAGATTTGTCAAGTGCCAGTGATTGTGCTTCTCTCCAATTCATGGCCAATAAGTGAAGGTCTTTGTTAATGTTTTGTGCTCGGGTCGTCCTTGGTCTGCCTGGTTGGTGTTTCCCAGGAAGGGCCCACTGCATGTCTTGTTGGGTGGTCTGCTGTTGTACACACATTTTAGATGGCTGAGCCAAGCCAGGTGTGTTTGCTGTAGCTTGAGGCTGATGGGCAAATGGGCAGCTCTTGTCTGGACCACATCTGTATGTACAGTCCTATGAAAAAGTTTGGGATCCCCTCTTAATTCTTTGGATTTTTGTTTCTCATTGGCTGAGCTTTCAAAGTCGCAACTTTCTTTTAATATCTGACATGCCTTATGGACACAGTAGGATTTCAGCAGTGACATTAAGTTTATTGGATTAACAGAAATATGCAATATGCATCATAACAAAATTAGACAGGTGCATAAATGTGGGCACCGCAACAGAGATATGACATCAATACTTAGTTGAGCCTCCTTTTGTCCTCTAGACGCTGTCCTCCTATAGCCTCTGATGAGTGTCTGATTCTGGATGGAGGTATTGTTGTCCATTCTTCATACAAAATCTCTCCAGTTCAGTTCAATTTGATGGACAGCCTGCTTCAAATCATCCCATAGATTTTCGATGATATTCAAGTCAGGGGACTGTGACGGCCATTCCAGAACATTGTACTTCTCCCTCTGCATGAATGCCTTTGTTGTGGAATATCCAACCTCTGTGTGACTTCAACTTTGTGACTGATGCTTGAACATTATCCTGAAGAATTTGTTGATATTGGGTTGAATTCATCCGACCCTCGACTTTAATTTGGGCACCAGTCCCTGAACTAGCCACACAGCCCCACAACATGATGGAAGCTCTACCAAATTTGACAGGAGGTAGCAGGTGTTTTTCTTGGAATGCGGTGTTGTTGTTCTGCCATGTAAAGCGTGTTTTGCTCTGACCAGATAACTCCATTTGTGTCTCATCAGTCCAAAGCACTTTGTTCCAAAATGAATCTGGCTTGTCTAAATGAGCATTGGCATACAACAAGCGACTCTGTTTGTGACGTGAGTGCAGAAAGGGCTTCTTTCTCATCACCCTGCCATACAGATGTTTGAATTGTAGAACGATGTACAGATACACCATCTGCAGCCAGATGTTCTTTCAGGTCTTTGGAGGTGATCTGTTGGTTGTCTGTCACCATTCTCACAATCCTGTTCATATGCCGCTCCTGTATTTCTCTTGGCCTGCCAGACCTGCTGGGTTTAACAGCAACTGTGCCTGTGGCCTTCCATTTCCTGATTCCATTCCTTACAGTTGAAACTGACAGTTTAAACCTCTGAGATGGCTTTTTGTAGCCTTCCCCTAAACCAGGAGACTCAACAATCTTTGCTTTCAGATCTTTGGAGAGTTGCTTTGAGGATCCCATGCTGTCGCTCTTCAGAGGAGAGTCAAAGGGAAGGAAGCCCAACTTGTAATTGTCCACCTTAAATACCTTTATATCTCATGATGGGACACACCTGTCTATGAAGTTCAAGGCTTAAAGAGCTCATCAACCAATCAGAATTGAGCAGGGACAGGCATTCATGACTGAAGTGTTTAAACTGATGAAGGTATTAGTCCAGTGGATCGAGACGGTGACTTTAAAATGAGTTCATCAAGAACACGGGGACACAGTTGGAAACTTGTGGAGGGTAAATTTCGCACAAACATTAGGATGTTTTTCTTTACACAGAGAACCACAGACAGAATAAGTGACACATTTTCTATTGCTTGAAACTGCCGACCTTCCAGGGCCAGTCAGTCAGTCATTGTCCAACCCGCTATACCCTAACACAGGGTCACGGGGGGCCCACTGGAGCCAATCCCAGCCAACATGGAGCGCAAGGCAGGAACAAATCCCGGGCAGGACGCCAGCCCACTGCAGGGCGTGTACACACACCCCCGACCACAACAAGCACAATTTTAGGATCGCCAATGCACCTAACCTGCATGTCTTTGGACTGTGGGAGGAAACCCACACAGACACGGGGAGAACATGCAAACTCCACGCAGGGAGGACCTGGGAAGCAAACCACAGGTCTCCTTACTGTGAGGCAGCAGTGCTACTCACTGTGCCACTGTGCCACCCTCCTTTCAAATTTAGTGATAAAGAAACAAAAGGTCCACAAGGGCCGTACACTCACGCTTCATTAACGGTTATGAGATGTTTTAGAAAGTTTTCATCAGCATTGAAATGATCCAACAACTCCTGACTGACTGTGACTCCGCTCGCTTCTTGCTCGTCTGTCGAGAGACGTGTCACAAATTTAGCAGTGACATGACGCATCTGCATGCTTTTTGGCCAAAAACCATATAATTCATTCATGCCCCCCCCCCCCCCCGATTCTGTGTGTGCCACCCGCTTTGATTTGGCACCTGTGAATTGTGCCATTCCGCTGATTTTGCGTGTGCTACCTACTAAGGCTCCAGCCCCTCACTTGTTTCAACTTTCTGGTGCTTACCCCTCGGGGGTCACCCACCTCTGGTTTGCTGTGATGTTGCCCACAGATGGTGATAAATGGATGTTTCTCACGCCCATATTTGTTAAAAGATTGGCCCCTTTAATTAGTACTTTAGGGTAACTATAGAGTTGGTGATTTAAAATTCCTTCAGAAACACTAAATAAGAATGCAGCAACACAATGTCCAAGAACGTTACCGCTACGTGAGCGTCATTAGTTACAAATTATCCCGGTAGCGGCTTTGTTGCCCATGCGCCACGGTACTGCCTTTGATCTCATTTGAAGCTCCTACTAATTGCGTCCCCGAACAATTATCGATGCTCTCGGCGGCAGCGTCCTCCCAGACAGATCTGATGTGCCTGATGTTGTTTCTTTTATCTCAGCTCTGCCCAATTTTACGAAACAAAAGGTGCACAATAGCCTGTCCGCTTTCGTCATGGCAACGTTTGTTGTGTGGTAACTGGTAATAAAGAGGCCCATTTAAAGTCGCCTGCACCAGACGCCTAATTTTATTTTTGCAGTTAGCCTCATAAAACGTTGCATGCAGGTTCACTAAGAAACGCGGTGGGTATCCTCCCGGCACATGCAGGCTTCGCTTTAACAGCATTAAAACACGTCTAATAAAAAGTGTGTCGGGTGAAAGGAATATGACGACCTGCACAATCTGGAGGTAATGGAGGGAGGCTTATTACTTTGTTCAGAAATTTGTCAGGTGTGGGTTAGGGTATGCTGATATGGGCACCATGTGTGAACACGTGCAGCTCGACTGAGGCAAGAGATCTTTTTAATGTCCATTTCTGTAGTAAATTAGCATAATTTTATTCGACCCAATCCAATTGTGGGCCTTGGGGGACCAAGGCTATCCAACAGTGGTGGGCATCAAACATCCCCTGGAGTGGACATCAGTCCATTAAAGCAATTCTGAATTTTACGTAAAACAAGTTTTATTAAGAAAAAAAAAAAGTGACGTGTACATCTACACACTCTTTTGAGGGGCTGCCAAGAAAGGGCAATAACCAAAAGTTTAATTATTTTCACATTTTTCATTGTAGAAATGAAGCGCCAAAGTAGTCAAAAGGTTGATGTTCCGGGAGCACAGTCTGCTTAGTGAGAGATAAGTTGGGACTGGTGGTCCACTGTGTGTACAGGGAGTTTCAATCAAAAGACAGGCTTCCTGTGTCGAAAATACAAGGGGGGACACTGTGCTCTCTGATCTAACATACGAATATCATCACAATCGACATTCTTGGGGGGGGGGGGGGGGGGGCACCGATCAAACATACGAATCTCACAATCAAAAATCCAAGGGGGGGGGGGTATACCGTGCTGTCCGATCTCACCCCCCCCCCCCCAATTTCCCCCAATATTAGGAAAGTTTGCAACACAAGCAAAAACAGAGAATACCAGCACTTATTTGTTTCCACAGATCTGACCTTATCCTGTAACATGTGCTATTACTGTATGATAGACAGCATAGTTGGCAGGATTAGATAGATAGATAGATAGATAGATAGATAGATAGATAGATAGATAGATATGCTGTGACGACATCTATCTATCTATCTATCTATCTATCTATCTATCTATCTATCTATCTATCTATCTATCTATCTATCTATCTATCTATCTATCTAATCCTACCAACTACGCTATCTATCTGTCTTAATCCTGCCAATAGATAGATAGATAGATAGATAGATAGTGTAGCTGGCAGAATTAGATAGATAGATATGATTGGCACTATATAATAGATAGATATGAATGGCATGATAGATACAGATGTGTGTGTATAGATAGATAAATAAATATATATTAAAATAGTGTAGTAGGCAGGATAAAGAGAGAGAGGAGAGGAATGAAGGTCAGTAGGACCACCAAGACAGAATACATTTGTGTAATTGAGAGGGAAGTCAGTGGAATGGTGAGGATGAGGGGAGTAGAGTTGGTGAAGGTGGAGGAGTTTAAACACTTGGGATCAACAGTACAGAGTAATGGGGATTGTGGAAGGGAGCTGAAGAAGAGAGTGCAGGCAGGGCGGAGAAGAGTGTCAGGAGTGATTTGTGACAGACGGGTATCGGCAAGAGTGAAAAGGAAGGTCTACAGGACGGTAGTGAGACCAGCTATGTTATATGGGCTGGAGATGGTGGCACAGGAGACAGAGTTGGAGGTGGCAGAGTTAAAGATGTGAAGATTTGCACTGAGTGTGACGAAGATGTACAGGATTAGAAACGAGGACATTAGAGGGTCAGCTCTAATTGGAAGACAAAGTCAGAGAGGCGAGATTGCATTGATTTGGACATGTGCAGAGGAGAGATGAGGGGTATATTTGGAGAAGGGAGCTAAGGATAGAGCTACCAGGTAAGAGCAGAAGAGGACGGCCTAAGAGAAGGTTTATGGATGTGCTGAGAGAGGACATGCAGGTGATGGATGTCACAGAACAAGATGACGAGGACAGAAAGATATGGAAGAAGATGATCCACTGTGGCAACCCCTAATGTAAGCAGCTGAAAGAAGAAGAAGAAGAAGATAGAAGTAGTAGTAGGCAGGATAAAGTAGATTTTAATTTAGTGTAGTAGGCAGGATTAGATAGATAGATAGATAGATAGATAGATAGATAGATAGATAGATAGATAGATAGATAGATAGATAGATAGATAGATATGAATGGCACTATATAACAGAGAGATTCCTACAGCCTAATATCGCACACTGCCAAGCTGGTATCCAGCTGTACGTAATGATCCATGACATATGCCCTAGGAATCCAATACACAAGAATCCATGGTTTGCTATCAGTAGCACATTAATAAATTGTAGCACACAAGAGAACCACAGCACATGTGCATGATGATTGTTTCATTTATATGTTGACGTATTCACTTTTTTTCCCTCGCTCAACTGACACATTCCAGTTTTTAGCCAAGCCAAAAAAATAATGCAAAGACAGAATGAGCCGCTGGAATCGAATGCTAATTAACAAAGCTGCCTCTCTGTAGCTGTGCGTCTTAATGGTTCAGCCCGAGTTAATCATACAAGGCAGGCAGTTCTGTTAATGATTTTTTTTGGTATTGTATTTTGCTTCTGTAGTTGAATTTTTCCAAGTTAATTATTTCTTATGTACAAAATTGTAGTGGAATAATTAAAAATAAATGAACAGACAAATATTCCTAGGGGCATACATTTAAATGATTTGAAGCAGGGAGCTTTGTAAATTAAGTTTTCCCTCTGTATCTGTTTATACCTACTAGAGAACCTTAATTATCGGAGAGATAATGATGGAGAAAATGATGCTGGATAATCAAAATTTGAGCTTAATCAAAAAAGGCACGCAACCTGTTGTTTTTGTATACTTCATTATTGATGTCATTACTATGTACTTTTTAAAGTCATTACCTAAGTTTTATCATTTAGTAAGGATATCTTTTTACTTTCTCGTACACAAAGTATAGGGAAAGTATTGTAATCATTCAAAAATTCAACCTTGAGATTTTGATGAATCTCGACGTTTTATACCTCCCTGAGTCCGAAAATACCATATTTGGAATTATGTGTGTGTGTGTGCACATGTGTGTGTAAACACGATAACTTGAGTACGCTTTCATTTAGGTCAACCAAATTTTGCATACAAGTATTAGGTACAAATGTAGATTTCTATCAACTTTTGGGCTATTTCTGCTAACTGGAAGTGGTACTTTCACCTTTTATCCATGCACCTGCAGAGTCCGATTTATTCAAATTTACTTTTATAATAATTGTTCAATATATTATGAATTTGATCTGATGTTTTTTTATTGTACATAATATAACAATATAATCATTGTCTTGCGGTTTACTCCTCAAATATCCATCCTCATATCTGAGTATCCCAGTAAGTCGAGGGGAGACCATTCTAGATTTTGTTTTGTTAGGATTAGCATTTATTGTGGAAATAGGCCTCCTCCTTTCACTCCCGAGTTGTGTTTGCGTTAAAACTTAGGAATAGTCTTTTGCCAGATCTGTACATTCAGATTAGAATTCTGCCCATCCATTTTCTTGCCCGTTTCTCACCAAATTCCAGGTGGTTGAGCTTCTGGGCCTCTCCCAACAGCTTTAAGTGTGAGGCAGGGGTCCCAAGCTTCACTTGCTGGCTGTACTTTCTATTTCACAGTTTATCAGATGAACTTTGAACATTCATTGTTCACTTTGAATGTTCATTGATAACTTCTGTTTTGAACGTTTATCCAATTGTCTCCACTACCATCAGCTTGTTTCCTTTAATTATGTAAATGATAGCTGTGAAGTTTCTATGTGTAAATTTCAGTCCTCCTACGTCCCTTGTGTTTTGTGGCTGGTACCCCAAGAGGCGGGGCCACCCTGCCGTCACCACTCTTGACAGCTCTGTCTGGCTGATTAGGTCAGAGTGGAGGAGAAGCTCAGGTCGGTGATGCATCAGCGCCATCAAGCAGTTCTGGGAGTTTTGTTTTCTGCCTGAGAATTACTGGTGTTTCGATTTTTCTCACTCTGTTTCATGGGTTATTCTTTCGGATTTTGTGTTGGGATATTTCTAAGAACTGAACCTCCTCTCAGGTTTGTGTATCCCCATTCCGGCTTAAGGCCTGGCTCGTGGAGACTTTAGAAGATCTCACACCATTTTGTTTCTCGCTCTGGTCCCGACTCCTAATCTTGACAGAGACCGTTTAGTCCATCAGCCTCATTGGGTTAGATGTTCCAATGTCTCCTCCAGAACCTTCTTAAAGGTTGTCCAGGTTTCTGCTTCAACTCCGTCCCTTTTTCTCCCACAACCCTTTGACTAAAGAGGTGCTTCTAGACTTCTGTCTCAAATGCACTTCTTCTTCAATTCCTGTGGTGTCCTCGGGAACGTGATTCACCATCTGGATCTACTTTATCGATGCCGTCAAGAACTTTGAAGACCTGGTTTAGGATCCCACACTGCTTTGTCTATCGAATTTAGCCAGAGGTCCAATGCCTTGAGGTATACTGTTGCTCCACTAGGTGTGTGTCGCTCAAGGGGGTTAACAGTCGCCGGTTTATTTTTCATTAATTAATCTTTATTTGTTAAAGAAGCGTCTCAAGAGTCGATTGTTGGGTGATGTTTCTCTGTTAGCTGTTAGGTTTTGTAACCAACAAAGTATAACACGCTTTAGGTTTCTTCTGAGCTCCTCACGTATCACAGTCAATTCTGTCCCCCTTGTTTCTAAATGGTCCCCCCGACTGATTTTTACTTGACTATGTTGTTCTGCTTTGTAAGTCGGTTTGGCTAAAAGTGCCTGATAAGCAAATAAATGCACGTGTTTATTTAAATGGATGCTCAGTCCGATGTTGGGTGCCGTGGGCCTGAATTTACTGTAAAATGTTTTTAATGACTGCAGAAGCTTGAAAAGTCAGCAGTTGCCTTAATTAAACAAGCAGCAGATATCGTTAATATGAGGATGCAAAAATAAATATTTTAATGATAAAAATATACTTAGGCATGATAAATAATGATTGGGGTGCAAATGAATCCATTCAAATGGAAAAATCGACAAATTACGCCTTTTAAATTCCAAAGAATCTGCTGTATCGCCACTGCTTTTGTTAAATTTGCATGTTCTCCCTGGGGGTCTCTGGGTTTTTCCTCTAGTAGTCGAAGTGCTGCTCCTAATGTCGTCTTCTACGACTGCCTCTACTGTCTCTCCTTCTGTTTAGTAAGATTTAGACATTGCTGTCCTGGAAAAAAATCTGGAATCGGATCAGGGACCGACCTTCAATATGGCGTCAGTCCTTTGGAAGACACACCCGTTATTTAATATCGATCAACTCCGTGATGGGTGTTTGGACGGGGATTAGTACTTAAAGTGGGCCGGCAGCTCCTCCACTTTCAATTGAGATTACTGGCACCTTTTATTAGCGTGTTAAACTTCATGGGGGAACTCCTCAGGTTTGTGTATTGTGACAATTGAAGTTTCATCGTACCGGTGCCTTTTCCGTGTATCGTAATGGGGAAACAGTGCTCTTTGGTCGAGTGTCGACGTATCCCAGCCCTCGTAGCTTCATGAGGAGCATGAAACTCTTTGATCGACTGCCATTGTGCCGCCTGGAATTTGGTTTCACTTCAAGCACTGGGGTGATTGGCAGCGACAGTGGCAGCATCCCATCTGGTTAGATATCCTCAGAAGAAATCCCAGTAATTTATATTTAGATGATGCATTTTAGTGCGTCTTCATGCGGAAAATACATAACATGTCACAGTTTTGTAAAGGACATTGGACTCCACACAGTTGAGTTTTTACAGTCTTTCTACTGCACATCAATGGCTCTTGACTACACTGCTTAGGAATGAACAACACACACCGAGCGCCGTTCGCCTTTCCTTTCAGCTGTTTTCTTGCCATTATAATCAAGATGGCCGCCTCCCACTCTTGGGTTTGTTTGTTATTTTTTTTATCTCATAAAGCTAAAGTTTTTTTTTCCCATTTGATCAGTAAGTCAAATCAACAAGGAATGCTTCACAGAATCTCCTCCCAAACTGGAGCCACCAAACTGTAATATCATAGAAGTCTGACCAGTGGAAGGAAATTTTATAACCGGCAAGAGGACGACTCGCACTTCTCTGGGAATTGATTTGTTCTTTAACGTGTCAAAGGGAAAAAGTAAATTAAGTTTAGAGTCATAACTCTGAAGGAAGTCGACTTGAACTGATCACTCAATCTTAGTTTCTTACCAGTTTGCAGTGGGATCACATGAGCCATAATGCCCACTAGATGGAGCCCAAAGAGCGCGGGGAACAGCAAACTTCATTTAAGAAATTATGGAAGTGCAGTGACGTGTAGCATACTGGAACATTCCTCTGTTTCCTGATAGGCAGATAAACAAATGTGAAGAGCGCACTACAGAAAGGTAGATAAAGGGGTCTCAAAGGGATCAGTGTGACTGACAGATAAATACATAGATGTGAAAGACACTATATGACAGATACCCTCACCACTGGATAACACATGGATAGGTAGGTAAGTAGATATGAGTGGATAGATGTGAAAGGCACTGTACAATTCTTAGATGGAAAATGTAAAAGATGGAAATAACTGCAAACACACTATGATACATAAGTGTGAAAGGAGCTATATAATTCAAACAGAAACTGGTAGATATTGATAGATATGAGTGAATATGAAAGGCGCTATATAATGCAGATATAGATGGCGGGTACTGATAAGTATGCATGGATAGATACTATATGAAAGGCACTATACAATAAATGAATAGAAAAGATATATATATATTCATACATAGACAGATATGGAATGCAAATACACTATATATCAAATCAATCAATTGATTGATAGACAGATACGAAAGGCACTATAGATATAGATATGGGTGAATAGATATGAAAAGCACAATATAATGTAGATAGAAATGAAAGGCACTATACAATACATAGATAGAAAAGGTAGTAAATTATTCAGTCAATGAGTGATATATATGAAATGCAAACACACTATATAACAGACTGATAGATAAATAGGAAAGGCAATCTATGATAGACTGATTGATTGATGTTAATTTAGTGTAGTAAGGTAGATAGTGTAGTCGGCAAGATTCGATAGATAGATAGATAGATAGATAGCATAGTTGGCAGGATTAGATAGATAGATAGATAGATAGATAGATAGATAGATAGATAGATAGATAGATAGATAGATAGATAGATAGATAGATAGATAGATAGATAGATAGATAGATAGATAGACACTATATAATAGACAGACTGATATGAAAGGCACTATAAGAGAAAAGGGCATTGTCTATCTATCTACAGTACATCAGTAATAGAGTGTTTTTGAATTCATTCTGCATAACTATTAGGAAAAAAAAACGATATGCAAAACAAACAGGGGGAAGGTTAAAAGGCCTGAGTTTCCACATCTTCTGCGTTCTTCTATCCCTGCATAAACCCAAAACTTCAAAAACGCTGTCAAGTGAAGTGGTACCTGGGAAAGTGTCACCTTGAAAACATTCCCAAAAGAGAATGTGAGAAGCCAGCAGTATGATGGATGTCGTTTTGGACCTTGGTTCAATGGCCTTAACTGAAGGACACAGCAGAGACAGGCTAAGTGAGAATGGATTGCAGATGAGGTTCTAATGTTGTCCAGGGCTTCTCTGGCTAGACAACCCCATGATAAACGCCTCGCAGGCAATTAATGGAAGCACAGAATTTGTAGCTGTTCTTCCAGACAAGGAGTCTATCATGAGTACATTTGCACAGGAAGGATAAATCCCTCTCATGTTTATAATAATTGTGCTGATTTCTATTGTTTTATTCATAATACGAAGCAAGTGTCACTCTTAAATGTGGCATCTTTCAAGTTCTGTTTCATGAATTCCAAATTATCTATCTATCTATCTATCTATCTATCTATCTATCTATCTATCTATCTATCTATCTATCTATCTATCTATCTATCTATCTATCTATCTATCTATCTATCCCTGCCAACTACACTATTTATCTGTCTATTTTCTCCTGCCTACTACAGTAAATTAAAATCTATCTATTATATAGTGCCTTTCATATCTAAGATTAGCTAAAGTAACCATCACTGCCCAGGTATTTGCTGTATGTATAATGGATTAAAGTAAGAAAGCAGGTATTCCTGTATTTTTAAAATGTTGTCCCTTTTGTCATGGCCGCTTGTCCCATCCCTACTGCACTAGATCTCTTTCTCTCTCTCTCTGCCCTCACGAGTCGGCAGTTCATTCGTTTTGCGTCTGATTCGATTCTATGGTAGCTCCTTAGCGGGTTGTAACCATGAATATGTTACTCATTTGAATTCAGTGTGGTTTCCCGAATAGATGTTTAAGCCCACATGAATAAACTGGATGGCTGGTTGAATAATTGAATCCATGAACCCACAGTGGGGGGTGGGGGGTGGGGGGGGGGGCTCACAGACATCGCTGATGGTCTCTGTGTTATTATAGGAGACAACCCCAGTGGCGGTACTTGATAAAGATGACTCAAAGTTGATTCACGTAACGTTGATTTTAAATTGCTATTAAATCACAGCGTTGTATTTCTTTTTTTTTTTAATTTAAGGATACGATTTGCATTAATAATTCAATGTATATTTTAATATCATGAGGTTTTCATGAAACTTTTCCAACGACCCCCACCCACCCGATCTTGAGCCGCGTGCTGCCCCGTCCGCGCCCCGCGCCACTCGACTCTTTAGAATGAACGGATGCTCAGTTCGCGGTAATAACGTAACGCCCGAGTGGCGCCGGCCGGCGGTGCTGCCATTCAAACAGCCCCTGGTCCACTTCAGAGCACTCAGCCATGATGTCGTTTGGTTTCTTCACCTTTAATTGTAATAACCGGCACTGAAATTGTGAACAGTAGGGTCACATTTACTGTTTGAACGGCGAGTGCCGGCTGAAGCTTGCGTTTGCAGTCGTCCATCAAAACACAATTTTCCTGCCTGCTGTATGTTGAACGTTTTTATTTTTTTTCCTTTATGGCTGTCGGAAATGTAGAAAACTAATTGAAATAAATGAACCTGCTCCCCGGGGTATTTAGTTAACAGGTGACAAACCTGATAAAACACGGCAGGAAATGCCGGCCCGGCGCAACATTCAGGTGTGTTTGGGGACTTGGAAAGTTGGGGGCTTTTGTAGTTTTCATGTTTATGTACCTCATCAAAGCTACGACCGTCACATTTCCGTTTATTAACTTGTTAGCGTTGAGTAGTTTTCAAAAATAGCAGTAAATGTAATTACATGTAACGGTAGATGTTTTTGATAGCATTTACTGTAAAACCAGTGTATGGAATGTCATTTATGCCAAAATAAAGTGGTATTTAGAGTGGCGTAGCTAGGAGGGGGCGGCATGATTGACCAAAAGGGCTCAGTACAATTCGTGTGTAAGCAGTAGGGCTCTGAGAAATCTCACCCATGAGTGTAAAAAAAGTAAAATTCTCTGATTTATATCCACAAATGCTTCAAAAATAACTTCCAGACTGTCCTTCTGTGACGGCATTAGACACAGCAGTTGAAATTTATGAGGCAGTAACAAAAATAAACATAAACATTACACAGATAATCATTCCAAGGAAGATAAACAACTAATTTACAATTTATAATTTCGTTTCATTATCAATCCGGATGCCTTCTTGCTCATTGGTTCAGGTTTTCGTAGCGTAATTATATTAGATTAATAATTAGATCAGTGCGTCTATACTACAGTATATTCTTGTCTAGTTGATGCTTATAAATAATTATATGTGAGAAATTATTGCTCTTTCTCTATATATGAATAAATCTATGCAACATTCATCTTAATTTTTCTCTATAAGCCAATTTTGGACGGTGGCAAATTGAAGCAACGCCCCGCCCCGAGCGGCACGAACTACGCCATTGGGTATTTATGAACCAATCAAACTACAGCAATACACACTAGCGAGTGTGAAAAATTGTTTCGTTTAGATATTGGTGACTGTCACGACTCAAAATTGCAAGTTATAAAAGTTGTAGGTATAAAGAGCGTTTTTCTAAAACGTTTTTAAAAAGTTACCAAGGCAGAAAAAAAAGTAATTCAACAACAACAACAAAAAAACATTTAATATGAGAAACAACGGTGATCAAAATGAGAGGATTGTTACAACGGGATTGCAAAAGAGGCCTGTAAACGATTTCTGTTTTCGACACCTTTTGATGAGTAGAGCTTTGAAAATTTCGTCCGTCGCTTTCGATGACTTTGAAATGACTCAATGTGGCGGAGAAATTGGTGACGACTGCGAGTCCGTCCGTGAGCACAGCTCAGTGACCTCCTGCGTTCTGTTAGACTTGCCAATGAGTGTGACTGGTCCTAAGGGCAGAACTGGACCGAACATCATGTCACGTGACGTCAACCCACCCCCTTCCTAGTATTGCGAAGTGTGACTCTTTCCATAAATCTTCCCAGCTTGCCTCCGTTTTTGTTCAGATGAGTGACCCGCTAATGCTATACATGACCCTCAGTGATGGCCACTTCCCCGTAAATGACTCGTTTTCATTTTACTGAATTAAAATCACGTCTCTCTTATTTGCTGCCCTTCTGTCTTCTTTCAGCAGGCTTGCAGTTGTTCTGCTGCGCCTTTTAAAAAGCAGCAATGTGGATTCGCTCCGCTCCCCTCTCAAACGTGTATCCAATGGGGATTTGCTCTTCGGTGGCTCTGCGGAGCTTCATTTCCTTCCCTCGCTGCTGATGACTCATTAAGCCCTTATGACCTGGCGCTGCGCCAGCGGCTCTTCCTGGACATTGCATTTCTTTTAATTTGAGATATGATCTAATGAGCACATTATAGAGTTGGAGAATAACCTCTCTGGACGTTCTGTTTACACACCTTGATTTACAATCCGGGATCGGATTTGCCCTTTAATGACTTCTCTGACGTCTGGACACGGAATAGGCCGCTGGACGTTCATTTTTGTATTTCATTCGATATTGTGTGCTTACTTCACGTTAAGGGTAATCGTTTGGTAATTAAGTTTGCACTATCCTTTCTAAAATGTAAACGTGTATTTGACTCAGTCTGTCTATGCATCTTTATTTGTATCTTGTAGTCTTTCACAATTATTTTAGATCTCAATAGATACAGAATGGGATTTACTAGAGTAACTGATGTAGTGCCTTCCATGTCTCTTTATAGACGGAACAGAGTATCATTTCATATTTCTCTGATCTTATAGTGCATTTTCTCTCTCTGTATATATCTTTGCTTGTATTGTGTTATGCCTTTCATGTTGATTTTTTATATAACAGATCCGCCATGTGTGTCAATAGCGCCTTTCAGATCCTTTTATAGTATCTTATATAGCCCATTTAATACCTGTCTTTCTACCTTATATAGCACCTTTACGGTCTATCTCTCTCTATCTATCAAGGCATGCTATTCAAAAAAATCTATTTATGTATCTCTCTTATATAGTGCCTTTCAAACAGTCTATCTATTGTTCCTTTTCTGTCTCTATTTACTTATATTATGTAGTGCCTTTCACTTCAATTTTTTTATCTCAATATATATGTGTTTAGTATACTGTCGTGCTTATTAAGCCCATGTCATATCTAACTTATAGCTACTTTCCTATCTGTCTATACAGTACTTGTATTTTTCCTTTCACATCTACAGTACTTTATCTCTCATTAGATATCTGTTTAGTGTGTATGGTATAGTATCGCATACTGTGCCTTCCAAATGTCTTACCTCATACAACTTATTTTAAATGTATCTGTCTATTGTGATGCCTGGGCAGGTACAGCTGCCCTACCCTGGCACAGACAGGTAGAACATGAGTGTGCCACACAGCACGCAGTTTATTTACAACAAGTGCATTTTATAGCACAAAGTAAAGTACAGTCCCTTTGCCACCACTTTCAGTCCTCCACACAGGCTTTGTCGTAATCCTCCCGACTCTGGCCCCTGGATGCAGGTAATTGGCCCCCTTTTTGAGGGCACCTGGAGTCGAACAAACTTCTTACAGTAGCACTTGCAGGTGTGCTGCCATATTGGGTCCTGCAAATGTCCATGCGCCCCAGGTGGTGGTGGTCACATGACCTGTGGCCTTGCTGGAAACCAAGGGGGCTGCCCTCTGTCGGTCCGGGGGAGAAACTGTCCTGGAAATAGTCTCTCTCTCTGTCCTTTTATAATCCAGGCATCCTGGCCAGGTAAGAGCCCCGACCATCCGCCACACTATCTATGCTTGTATTACGCTCTGCCTTTCAAATCTGTTTTATATCCTAATAGATGTGTGTTTAAAATAGAACCTCATAGTGCCTTTCAAATATTTTTATCTTATGCAACTCACTTCATATATATCCATTTACCTATTATATAGTGCCTTTCATATCTTATCTATCTATAATATAGTGCCTTTCATATCTTATCTATCTATAATATAGTGCCTTTCATATTCTATCTATCCATCTATATGATATAGTACCTTTCATGTCCTGTTTATCTATTTATGATACTGTAGATTGATTATGAAAGGTACTATATCTATTCATCTATATATATATATATATATATATATATATATATATATATATATATGATATAGTGCCTTTCATGTTCTGTTAATTTATCTATGATTTATCCATCCATCCATCCATCCATCCATCCATTTTCCAACCCGCTGAATCCGAACACAGGGTCACGGGGTTCTGCCAGAGCCAATCCCAGCCAACACAGGGCACAAGGCAGGAAACAATCCTGGGCAGGGTGCCAACCCACCGCAGGACACACACAAACACACCCACACACCAAGCACACACTAGGGCCAATTTAGAATCGCCAATCCACCTAACCTGCATGTCTTTGGACTGTGGGAGGAAACCGGAGCGCCCGGAGGAAACCCACGCAGACACGGAGAGAACATGCAAACTCCACGCAGGGAGGACCCGGGAATCGAACCCAGGTCCCCAGATCTCCCAACTGCGAGGCAGCAGCGCTACCCATTGTGCCACTGTGCCGCCATCTATGATTTAGTGCCTTTCATTTTCTATGTAGCTATGATATAGTGCCTTTCATGTCCTGTTTATCTATGTATGATATAGTGCCTTTTATATTCTATCTATCTTTGATATAGTGCCTTTCATATTCTATCTATCCATCTATCTATGATATAGAGCCTTTCATTTTCTATCTATCTATGATATAGTGCCTTTCATAGTCTATCTATCTCTTTATTTATATATGATATAGTGCCTTTCGTATTCTATCTATTCATCTATATGTTATAGTGCCTTTCATGTCCTGTTTATCTATTTATGATATAGTACTTTTCATAATCAATCTATCTATTCATATATATATATATATATATATATATATATATATATATATATAATACATATATATACATATATATATACATATACGATATAGTGCCTTTCATGTCCTGTTTATCTATTTATCTATCTATGATATAGAGCCTTTTATATTCTATCTATCCATCTATCTATGATATAGTGCCTTTCATATTCTATCTATCTATCTATATATATATATATATATAAAATAGTGCCTTTCATGTCCTGTTTATCTATGTATGATATAGTGCCTTTCATATTCTATCTATCTTTGATATAGTGCCTTTCATATTCTATCTATCCATCTATCTATGATATAGAGCCTTTCATTTTCTATCTATCTATGATATAGTGCCTTTCATAGTCTATCTATCTCTTTATTTATATATGATATAGTGCCTTTCGTATTCTATCTATTCATCTATATGTTATAGTGCCTTTCATGTCCTGTTTATCTATTTATGATATAGTACTTTTCATAATCAATCTATCTATTCATATATATATATATATATATATATATATATATATATATATATATATATATATCTATACTAAAAAAAGGCAAAGCCCTCACTGACTGACTCACTCACTCACTGACTCACTCATCACTAATTCTCCAACTTCCCGTGTAGGTAGAAGGCTGAAATTTGGCAGGCTCATTCCTTACAGCTTACTTACAAAAGTTAGGCAGGTTTCATTTCGAAATTCAAAGCGTAATGGTCATAACTGGAACATATTTTTTGTCCATACACTGTAATGGAGGAGGCGGAGTCACGTATCGCGTCATCACGCCTCCTACGTAATCACGTGAACTAAAAACAAGGAAGAGATTTACAGCACGAGTCGCACGCGGGAACGAAGGTAAATGACGTTAATTTTTGACTGTCTTTTAATACTGTGTAAGCATACATATTAACACATGTGCAATTAAACGTGTGCATTTACGGGGTGATTTCTCAGGCTTAAAAGCTCACCTTTTATCAAACGCGGGAACAAAGGTAACTGACGTTGTTCACTGTCTTTTAATACTGTGTAACCATACATATTAACACATGTCCAATTAAACGTGTGCATTTACGGGGTGATTTCTCAGGCTTAAAAGCTTGCCTTTTACTAAAAAGGTAAATGCAAAACTATTTTCAATCAGTTTATTGAAACGCTCCCGTTAAGGATTGCAATAACATATTCGCGAGATAAAAGAACGAAGTACGGGGAAATGGAGGAAGAGCAGCAAACAGCGAAGAGCAAAAAATTAATTAAACAATTGAGAAGGGAGCGAGTTAAGCATACAAGCATGTTCATAAGGGAAACAAAGCACGGTGTAAAACGTAAGTTTAAATAAAGTTTATAGAAACGCTCCCGCTGCGGATTGCAATAACATATTCGCGAGATAAAAGTTTAATGAGAAGACACGAGGTATAAACGAACCACACGCCGTGGCGCAACATTAGGGGCAACAGTTTCAACCATTCTATGATCTGCTTCTCGCAACTGAAAGACGGCACATGGCGGATGTTAGCCGACTTGCTGACCGCAACGTTAGGGGCTTCAAGTATGGCGCTGACGCCACATCTCAGTGCCAACACTTTGCAGACTGTACTTAAAACACACGCCCTCCTCACTGGACAGTTAAAAATACCAATCAAACTAACGATGACATCAAGTATTACCCAATCAAAAGTAGGAAAGGAGGCATCTTCATAAAATGCGTGTGGGATGATTTGCATGAGACGCTGCTTTAAAAAAAAAATGATAAAAAAAATACGGGATAAATCCCGTCCAGTATTGATTCAAAACGGGACGCGCAATTTCATTCTCAAACGCGACACGATTCCGTATTTTAAAGGACGGGTGGCAACCCTACAGTGCCAGGTAACCACCCATACAATCAGATTGTGATTCAGACTAGGAATGCAATGAATGTAATTACCCCGATCTACATACAAGGCGAAAGTCTTGCAACATTCAAAGATGATGGTTTGGGATAATTAGTACTTATTAAGTACACCATAGAACATAAAAGAGCTTATGAAGCCTTGAACCGAAAAAAGCAACATCTCAGAGATCGTAAAAAAAAAAAAGGAGGTAATGTCGTTTTACTCGCTGTACATTTTAGTGAAACATTACCAGTTATTCCACGAGGGAGACCAGCAGATGAACTCAACGCTTCTTTAAAATCCATGCTTCTCCCACGGTCGGTTATATGTCGCGTGTTCTCGGGTAGGTACACCAAAAAATGTATACATTTAAGCATGTAATGGGCAAAGAAAAAATGAGGTATACCCGAAGGCACTGCAGTAGTACTCAATGTAACTTTACTTCTTAAATGTTAATGTTTTACTGTTTAATAATTTATACGCTTCTTATATATTGTTCAAATTCTTTTATCAAAATACCAGTGACAGCGCAATGCACGATAACATGGAGTGAATACACCATACGCATCCGCCCACGGCCGCCCTGGTGTGCGCAGATAGGAGTTGATTCTAAAATAAAATAAACATAAAAAGAGTAATACAATCATCACCCATAAAGCGGATAGCAGACGTGACGTATTATATGTGTACCAGATTTCAAGTCAATACGTGAAACGGTTTGCAAGCTACAGGTGATTTAAAATCCTGGACAGACCCAACGAAAAGCCACGGTAGCAAATTATAGAAGAAGATTTTACTGTTTAATAATTTATATTTATATGAAATGTGCTTCTTATATATTACTTCATATTCTCATATAATAATGATGTTAATGTTGTTTATATTGATTTCTATGTTATTGTAAGTGCATCTATGTGTGTATATGTATGTATGTATGTATGTATGTATATATATATATATATATATATATATATATATATATATATAAAAATATATATATAAAAAATATATGTGTATATGTATATATAATATATCTGTATACGTGTGTATATGTGTGTGTATATGTGTATATGTATATAGCAAACATATATTTAATCCTAGCCTTAAAGACTGAAGAACAGTCGTAGACTACTAAGCACTGTTGTAAGTCGCTCTGGATAAGAGCGTCTGCTAAATGATGTAAATGTAAATGTAAATGTAAATATATATATGACAGCAACACTCATAACAATGACAACACAATTACATTGACAATCATGTTACGTTATTTTTAAAATGTTTCCTTTACTTTTTCATAACCTCTTTAACACACTACTTCTCCACTGCGAAGCGCGGGTATTTTGCTAGTAATACATATATATATATATATATATATACATATATGATATAGTGCCTTTCATGTCCTGTTTATCTATTTATCTATCTATGATATAGAGCCTTTTATATTCTATCTATCCATCTATCTATGATATAGTGCCTTTCATATTCTATCTATCTATCTATATATATATATAAAATAGTGCCTTTCTTGTCCTGTTTACCTATTTATCTATGATATATTGCCTTTCATATTCTATCTATCCATCTATATGATATGGTGCCTTTCATGTCCTGTTAATCTATTTATGATATAGTACCTTTCATAATCTATCTATTCATCTATATATATATATATATATATATATATATATATATATAATGATATAGTGCCTTTCATTTTCTGTCTATCTATGATATAGTGCCTTTCATTTTCTATCTATCTATGATATAGGGTCTTTTTTATCCGTCTAATGATTTCACAGAGTGCCTTTTCTGTTAGAAGTGTGTCAGTCAGGAAGTGCTACTGGGGCTCATTTATAGCCACACCAGTACACCTTTATAGCGCCTCACTGTGACTGTGACAGCCAAGTCAGAAGTTTTCTTTCTCTTTCATTTTCATTCTCCCATTTCTGGTCAGTGTTCAGTCCATAGTGTGAATGTATATATATTTATGTATTTAAAGACCTTCCTTAAAAAGCCACATTTTTCCCCAGGGTTCTGTCTATTTACCTTCCGACCTCTCGGTGTAATTTTAAGGTCACCCGAGTCAGGACTGTCGTTTTTTTTTTTTACTGCAGTATTTTCGGTTGAGTTTATTCACAATTGACTTTCACATCCCTGCGGTTCCGTCGACGTCTATTGATTAATTTGATTTGATAGCACTGGAGGCCTACGATGGCTGGAGTTGTGCTCGAGTCTCTTTGTTGGGAGTAGTAGACCCCCCCCACACCAATCCCACCCGTCATTGTGTCCGTAGATTCAGCCATCCATCATTTTTTCTTTTTTTTTTCTCAAAATAAAAGGAAGTTTGGAACATCAAATTTGCAGATCCTCTCCATGCGTTCTGGGCTTGTGTGCAGCTGGAGTTTATTCAGGCAGCGTCAGAGTTCAAGGCAGGGGGCTGGCTTGTATCACAGACCTTTTGAAATCACCAGTTAAGTTTTTCTGTTCTCCCACCTGACCCCACCCGAGTGTTGGCATGACAAAAGAGGACACGACAAGTTCCTCTTGGGGACGTGAGCCTGGGACACTGCATGTGCCTGACTGCGCCGTCCGTTGGGTTTAAGTGTTGTAATCTTGTAAAATTCCTTTACAGCACTTGAAGTAAACATGTTGACCGACCGAGTGTTGGCGTTTGAAGCTTCAGCTGAATTTCAGGGCTCTGCCAGGATTATTGATGACGCCGTCAGCCTGCAAGCGAGGCTGCGCTCGTGAAATGGACGCCACTCTCTCTGCGCTGCCCAGGACTTCACGTTTATTTTGTTAGCTTTCCATTTGCAGTATGAATGTGCTTTAGTTCCTTAGTTACACTGTTTGTTGTATTCCAATTCCACCCCCTACCCCCCCCCCCCCCCCCCCCGTTTTGTGCATTTATTTTAATGAAGCCAAACTGAAAGGAAAATTGCACTTTTATTTGTTTAATCCGTGAAAGGTGACTATGTCTGAGTAAATCCTTTCTTCTCGTTTAATTGTAAGTTTCAAACAGTGCTAATTCCTCACCAAATATTTAAAAAGCTGCCCGAGTTGACATTTTATCTGAAATACGCCTCCGGGCCCCGCACATATGTCATTTTCATACCGACTCTCATTTATTTATTTTTTATAGAAAGCCCCCCTGAGGGAGATGGTGGCTTTAATGTAGCAGCAGGTAATCATAAATTTACATTTTAACTTTGGTGTTACATTTCTGGCACGCAGCAGTAAACGTCCATCCTTTCCTAACAGTCTTATTACGGGAGGACCGGAGCCTGTCCCGGCAACACTGGGCCCTGGATTCGAGGCCAGAACGTTGTCCTCACAGGTGGCGCAGTGGTAGTGCTGCTGCTTTGCAGTAAGTAAGGAGACTGTGGAAGATCGTGGGTTCGCTTCCCGTTTCCTCCTTGTGTGGATAACGCTTTGAGTACTGAGAAAAGCGCTATATATAAATATAATGAATTATTAACGTTGAAGGGACACTCGTTACACACAATTTCAAATTCGAGTCAACGTGTTCAGCACATCTTTGGGGAATGGGAGAGGAAATCCGTAATGTCAGCATAAATGGGGAGAATCTGTAAGCTCCAAACGAAAGCGTCGAGAGTGATGAGGCTGCAGCCCTGGACACTAAGGCGGCATCACTTTGTTATTTGTGCCCCGCTTTAGTTTGTTCCTGACACCATTTTGAATTTCTCCTGTTCCGTCGTCATTCTGTAAGCTTTTTACACAGGCGCGGCCATACTGATGTCCTGATGTCATGGCGGTTGCTGATCACATGACCAGCAGAGTGATGCGTTACATTGTATCGGCACCTTCCACTAATAACGGATGACAGCCAGTGATCAATGGAACGATTCACAAAGAGAAGAGCCGAACCGAACTAGCAGCGAAACGCTACCCGGTGAGCGGAATTAGCGGTGGAACGATTTGCACGGAAAGGAGCAGACCTGAATAGAATTAGTGGAAGAATGATTTACACAGAATGGAGCGTAGCCGAATTAGCGGTGGAATGATTCACACGGTGAAGAACAGAGTGGAACTGAATTAGCAGTGGAACGATTCACACGGTGAAGAACAGAGCGGAACTGAATTAGCGGTGGAACGATTCACACGATGAAGAACAGAACGGAACTGAAATAGCAGTGGAATGATTCACATGGTGAAGAACAGAGCGGAACTGAATTAGTGGTGGAACGATTCACATGGTGAAGAACAGAGCGGAACTGAATTAGCGGTGGAACGATTCACACGGTGAAGAACAGAGCGGAACTGAATTAGCGGTGGAACGATTCACATGGTGAAGAACAGAGCGGAACTGAATTAGCGGTGGAACGATTCACATGGTGAAGAACAGAGCGGAACTGAATTAGTGGTGGAACGATTCACACGGTGAAGAACAGAGCGGAACTGAATTAGCGGTGGAACGATTCACACGGTGAAGAACAGAGCGGAACTGAATTAGCGGTGGAACGATTCACACGGTGAAGAACAGAGCGGAACTGAATTAGCGGTGGAACGATTCACACGGTGAAGAACAGAGTGGAACTGAATTAGCGGTGGAATGATTCACATGGTGAAGAACAGAGCGGAACTGAATTAGCGGTGGAACGATTCACACGGTGAAGAACAGAGTGGAACTGAATTAGCGGTGGAACGATTCACATGGTGAAGAACAGAGCGGAACTGAATTAGTGGTGGAACGATTCACATGGTGAAGAACAGAGCGGAACTGAATTAGTGGTGGAACGATTCACACGGTGAAGAACAGAGCGGAACTGAATTAGTGGTGGAACGATTCACATGGTGAAGAACAGAGCGGAACTGAATTAGCGGTGGAACGATTCACACGGTGAAGAACAGCGGAACTGAATTAGCGGTGGAACGATTCACACGGTGAAGAACAGAGCGGAACTGAATTAGCGGTGGAACGATTCACACGGTGAAGAACAGAGCGGAACTTAATTAGCGGTGGAACGATTCACACGGTGAAGAACAGAGCGGAACTGAATTAGCGGTGAGCAGAGCTGAATTAACGGTGGAATGATTCACACGGTGAAGAACAGAGCGGAACTGAATTAGCGGTGAGCAGAGCTGAATTAACGGTGGAATGATTCACACGGTGAAGAACAGAGTGGAACTGAATTAGCGGTGGAACAATTCACACGGTGAAGAAAAGAGCAGAACTGAATTAGCGGTGGAAGAATTCACTTCGAGCCAAATTAGCGGTACGATTTGTACAGAGAGGAGTGTAGCAGAGTTAGTGCTGTAGTGATCTGCATGGAGAGGTGCCAAGCCAGATTAGTGGTAGAACTATTCACATGGTGAGGAGCAGAGCCGAATTAGCAGAAGAACAATTCTTTCCGAGCCAAAATAGTGGCACAACGATTTCTACAGAGAGTAGGGTAGCAGAATTAGTGGTGTAATGATTTGCATGGAGAGGATCAGAGCCGAATTAGCTGCGGAACGATTCTCTCCGAGCCAAAATACTGGCAGAACGATTCACATGGTAAAACGCAGACCTGGGGGGTATTTTTCGTACGTGGATTACTCATTTAGCATGATGTAATTGTTGATGATTTGGCCTGATCCTGGATCTGTCAGTTTTTCGAAACTCTTGCTGGAAGTGTTGTCATAGCAGCACATCCAAATCCTCAAACCTGCTCGGAGCAGATTTGTTCGATGTAAACAAGGATTAGCTCACACACTTAATCAGTGTCCGTGCGTGGAATTCATTCAGTCATGACTTTGCCGTTCATGAATGAGCGACTGATTGATATCGGTGTGCAAATTATAAGAAGAGAATTTCATATAGAGAGGGTTTTGCGCGATCGGCAAGATCCTTTATTGCTCCCGGAGGAAACTCTTTTCGAAAGATACTGCTTTAGCCGAGGGGGAATATTGTACCTCAAAGATTTATTAGAACCTTATATTCGAAGTCAAACTCAGTGAAGTCGGGCTCTCACAACCACACAGACAATAGGCATTGCTTTGAGGTTTTTTGCAAGCAGCACTTTTTTTATATACTGTAGGCGATGCGGAAAATCTAACTAAAAGTGCAGTTTGCCAGGCAATTCATAAAGTCTGTTTGGCTCTGAAATATTTCCTTTGGGTTTTCATAGTGTTTCCTGAACATCTGCGTGTGCAGACAATAAAAGAGGCGTTTCATGCCATTGCAGGTAGGTAATACACAGGCTAAAACACCCACAGTTCCATGAAAAATCTCACAATCAGCCTAACATTCTTATTACCAGGATTTCTAAATGTGATTGGGTCGCATGGGACTGATCAGAGTGGAGTTTGATCAAACATTATTTGGAAAATGTACCTCTCCTCCTGATGAATAATCAGACACAGTGTCTTCATCAAATATTTGACCTTCGTCAATATCTCGTTGGTCAGACACAAGTTCTAGGGATATGACATTCCCTGCAATTGACCCAACAAAAAAGAGGGCTATATGGAACATAGGCCTACCTATGGCACACATGGAGGACAAATATATGCAATGACCATCCTTTACTTGAAATGAAGTGACCACTGCATCCTGCCACTGGTTCTGAGGAGGAGCTTCCCCCTGGAATGCCCTCAGAAACAGGGCAATGGGCATTTTGCTGGAGAGCCAGCTCTTCTGAAGGGGTTAGGTCTGGACCGCATGGACCTCCACCTGTTTTTTGCTTGTCTGCCTTCTTATTAGCTTTAAAATTAATGTTCTCTACATTATATATGATTCTTTATGTCAACAATTCTTTAAATCGTTATATACCAATATTTACCAGTTTGAAGTATATTCTTGTACTTCACTTTAACCTGTTCCCATGTTCTCCTTGTGCTTACGTTTGATCTGGAATTATGACATATTAAATAATAATTAATCTGACACATAGGAAATGAAACTCTGCTTTCAGTAAATACAATGTATACGCGTTTAATTTGTCGGCCACTTTTTGCCAGCCGTCTTTTCTGGTTTGGGCTGCTATTACAGTGTTACCCCTTGTGCATATTAAATCTTGAAATCCTTCGAGTAACTAACTAACTAACTAACTAACTAACTAACTAACTAACTAACTAACTAACTAACTAACTAACTAACTAACTAACTAACTAACTAACTAACTAACTAACTAACTAACTAACACATACACACACACAGCTTGTGTGAAACAAAATGCGCCCGTTCTTTCGTCATTTTATTACAGCCTATCAAAGACTTGCTGATCATGTTTTCTAGACTCAATATATATGGGCTTTTCACTCAGCGCAGGTGCGTGCATTCATCTCGGATGATTAGATCTAGCTCGACTAATCCACTACATGGCTGTGTATGAAAAACCGACTTATCCCGGATGAGTTTCACCGGCATTAACTCATCCAAGATCTGATCTCGGATGATTTAAGCGACGTACAGAAAATACCCCTCTGAGCAGAATTAGTAGAGCAACAATTTGTGTATATTGGAACGAAGCCCAGCTGAATTAGCGGCGTAATGATTCACATGGTGAAGAGCTGAGTGGAGCCAAATTAGCGGTGGAAGGATTCACCACGAGCCAAATTAGTGGCACAACGACTTGGACAGAGAGGAGCATAGCAGAATTTGTGGAGTAATGATTTGCATGGAGGGGAGCCAAGCCAAAGTAGTGCTGGAACTATCCACACAGTGAGGAGCAGAGCAGAGCCGAATCAGAGGTGAAGCGATTCACAATGTGAAGAGCAGAGTGGAACCAAATTAGTGGCGGAACGATTCACGTGGTAAGGAGCAGAGCGGAGCTGAATTAGCGACACCAGAATTTGTACAGAGAGGAGAAAACCTGAGCAGAATCAGTAGAGCAACAATTTGTGTAGAGAAGAGCTAATCCCAGATGAATTAGTGGCGGAACGATTCACAAGGTGAGGAGCAGAACAGAGCTGAATTAGTGGTGGAAGGATTCACTACGAGCCAAATTAGTGGCAGAATAATTTGCACAGAGAGGAGTGTAGCAGAATTAGTGGCGTAATGTTTTGCATGGTGCGGAGCCAAGCCAAATTAGTGGTGGAACTATTCACACGGTGAGGAGCAGAGCTGAATTAGCAACACAACAATTTGTACAGAGATGAGCGTAGCACAATTAGTGGTATAATGATTTGCATGGAGGGGAGCCAAGCCAAATTAATGGTGGAACGATTCACATGGTGCAGAGCCGAATTAGTGGCGAAATGATTCTCTCCGAGTGAAACAATTTGTACAGAGTGGAGCGTAGCAGAATTAGTGACGTAGCGATTTACATGGAGAGAAGCCAAGCCAAAATAGGGGTAGAACAATTCACATGGTAAGGAGCGGAGCCGAATTAGCAGTGCAATCTGTACAGAGAGGAGCGTAGCACACTTAGTGGTGTAATGATTTGCATGGAGAGGAGCCAAGCCAAATTAGTGGTGGAACTATCCAAACGGTGAGGAGCAGAGCCGAATTAGCTGCGGAACGATTCTCTCTGAGCCAAAATAGTGGCGGAACGATTCACGTGGTAAGGAGCAGAGTGGAGCTGAATTAGCGACACAACGATTTGTACGGAGAGGAGCAGACCTCAGTAGTATCAGTAGTGCAACGATTTGTGTAGAGAGAAGCTAATCCCAGACAAATTAATGGTGGAACGATTCACATGGTGAAGAGTGGAGCCGAATTAGTGGCGAAATGATTTACACAGAATGGAGCATAGCCGAATTAGCGGTGGAAGGATTCACGCACAGAGGAGCCGAGCCAAGCTGAGCTAGAGGCAGAATGATTTCTAGGGGAGCACAACTGAGTCGATTCTCACGGAGAGGAGCTGAGCTGACCCGAGCCAAACTAACGGTCGAGAATTCGCGCAGAGCCAATTTCGTGTCAGAACGATTCACGAGGAGCTAAGTTCTGAGTAGAGAGTCTGAATACTTGGGTCAATGTGACATTTCAGTTTTCATAAATTTGTAAAGATTTCTAAAAATCCCGATTTAATTTTGTCATTCCAGGTTATTTCATTGTTGTTTGATGAGGGGGATAATAAATTTAACGGATTTTAGCACAAGGCTGCAACAAAACAAAATGTAAATCGGGGCAAGAGTCTGAGCACTTACTGAACCCAATCACGTCTGGTATGAACTCATCGACTCGATTTTATCACCGTAACTTCTGTATCACCACTCGGAGATTGGGGGACTTCAGGTTGACCAAATGCGTCACCCCTGTGGCACCAATGACCTGATGATAAGTGGTCTGGGCAAATAACAATAAACGGAAACAATGCATTAGTCTTCTCCGTGGCCTATAAAGCTTCTTCTTCTGTTATTTCAATCGTGAATGCAATTTAAGGTTAACTTCTTCTCTATAGCACGTGAATATGTAAACATTTTTGTAACACTGATTTGTCTAATTAACTATTTTCTTAATATACTAAATGAATGGGCCATTTTAATTTGAGAGGTAAATTATTTGTATTGCCATTAGAAGGCAGCCAGCTTTGTGCAAACACGCTTTGAACCTTCACCTACGATCCGTGTATCCCTGACCCGCTTACAATAACATCCCTTTGATTTGCTTATACGTCACTGGTGAACTACCTCTGCCTATTTATTCGGAAAATCTGAAATTGTATTTTTGATTTTTCTTTTATTCTTTTTTTCTTCCATTCTTTCCTGCCTTCAGCATCAGACAATTGCATGTTTGACCACCTCGTCTTTCAAAGGTCAAATTTCATTTTTCTTCCCGTCGCACAATACAACAAGAATGCAGGGCAGAGAGGTACGTCTCGGTTTTCTGCTTAGTAAAAAGAAAACGGCTGCAGTTCCAGAACTGCATAGCTAATGGATGAAATGAGAGCGTCTGGCCAATAGGAAGAGGGCAGTGTCGCTATGGTAACGGGATTCTCTATAGGCAATCACAGGACATTCATCTACGGATGCCTTTTGCTGCCGAGAGTGCATATTGAAATACGCTTTGCTGGCGTTGTGTAAATGAATGGGAAGCACGACTGTGGCACACTAAATATTATTTTTGTGATGACTAAAATAGAGGACGTGTTTCTGGTGATACTGTTCAGAAAGTGTTGGATCATCATTTTTTTTAACTATTCTTTTTTTGGTTTTGCTCATGGCACCTGTGTTTTCACAGTTTCTGCAGGGACATCAGTGCTTCTATTCGGTCTTCTTGCATGTTTTTTGGGTAATTTAATCAAGTCTCTAATTTGTATTGCAAGTGATCCCCGAATCCAGCAGAAAAACGTTTGATCACAAATGTGATGCTGCGTTGAGTTACCGTATATTCTTGTAAATAAATTACAAATCGACAATCCCTTGACCATCGTCGTCAATAATATTGTCGGTTTTACATTACATTCCTAATGGAACATTTCAAAAATCTTTTTAATCCAATTCAGGGCAGTGCTAGGGCTATTCCAGAAGCATCTGTCCCTGGAAAGGGTGTTTTGTCCTAGAATTACATTACGGTGGGCAGCACAGTGGCGCAGTGGTAGCGCTGCTGCCTCGCAGTAAGGAGACCAGTAAGGTTCGCTTCCCAGGTCCTCCCTGTGTGGAGTTTGCATGTCCTCCGTGTGTCTGTGTGGGTTTTCTCCCACAGTCCAAAGACATGCAAGTTAGGTGTATTGACGGTTCTAAACTGTCCCTGGTGTGTGTGCCCTGCGGTGGGCTGGCGCCCTGCCTGGGGTTTGTTCCTGCCTTGCGCCCTGTGCTGGATGGGATTGGCTCCAGCAGACACCTGTGATCCTGTGTTAGGATATAGCAGTTTGGATACTGACTGACTGATTACATTACAGTCCATCTCTGGTTGCACTGTGGTAACTGCCGGTGGTCAACCGTGAACCTGCGACTTTTGCATTACAAATCCCTCAATAACAGCTCCTTACAGCTCGAGATAAAGAGAGAACTCTCATGCAGGGACTGAGTGAAGTACTTCCCGGTGATGTCTGCTGAGCTCTCTCTATTTCTCACTCAGCCTCCATCTTACTTGGTAGCAAGCCACTACACTACACTACACCCATTCACTGTGCATATCCTGCCGACTACGCCAAGTGTTTTGTCATTGAATCACACTGTGATTCATATCAGGTTAAACTTCAATCCATAAACTCATGATGTCTGAACTACAAATCCCTCACAATAATAGCTGTTCCTTACAGTGTGGCAGAGTGGTGGCTCTGAGGCTAGGGATCTGCACTGGCGACACAAATCCCATAAATGCCAAAAGGGACTCTGCTCTGTTGGGAAATTGCTCTGTCCTGGGTATGACGTTAATTTGCATCCATCCATCCAACCTGCAGGGAAAAACTTGAGGGTTGGTGGCAGAATTGGCACTCCAGCCACCATAAAAATCCTCACAATAGTTCCACTCCATCTGAACTGGTGTGTTGCTGAGGTTTCACCATCGCGTGGCTGCACTCGGGTCCTAATCTGGGATCCTGAGTTGATTTGTCGTGTGGTGGATGCGGCAATGCGCTGTATCAGCATCTGCTCCTAACCTCCTCCTCCTTACAGTGTGAGCTAAAAGTGGGAACTCTCCTGTCCCCCTCGTACAGTCAATCAGAAGACAAGTTTCTGAGGGTCACGAGCTTGCCTCACAGCACAACGGCTTCAAGCGCAGCTTCACAGTGCAGGTCGACAAAAGCATCTGTCAGATTGTACTGAGAAGAGGAGACTTTGTGCTGCAGGTTTGACAGGGAGAGTGGACTACTGCAGACTGGAAGAAAGTCTTATGGGGTGATGAATAAAAATTCGAAATCTTGGGTTCATCACGTAGGGTGTTTGTACACCATCGAGCTGGTGACAGGATGGGTCCTCAGTGTGTGACACCAGCTGTCAAACATGGAGGAGGAAGTGTGATGGTCTGCTGGAGGGACAGTTGGTGACTTGCCCTGAGTGACTGGCATTCTGTTACCACAGTTTGGCAGTTATATCGGCAAAAGGTGCGGGCTACTCTTTGAATCAAATTTTGTACACTTAATTATTCCTTGACTTATTTTTTAATATTTAGCTATTGTTTATTTGTTATTACCACGCTTCTTTTCATTTCATCAGTTTTTTGTCTGGTACAAATCTTGTAATCAATATTTAACCCACTTCCTATTATCCAAATGACTTGAAATTTTTGCACACTCACTCACTTCTGATGACAATACATGAATCAATAATCCGTTTCACTAATTGATCAATTAATCCATGCAAATTAAGAAATGAAATTTTCACATGAAGAATAGTTCCAAGATTTCACCAACAGATGGCGCCAGTAAAGGATAGAAATATTAAAAGAAGTGTTAAAATATTGATTACAAAATTATACTAAAACAAACCCAAGACTCAAAAGTTGAAAATAATATATACATATATACAGTACTGTGCAAAAGGTTTAGGCAGGTGTGAAAAAATGCTGTAAACAAAGAATGCTTTCAGAAATATAAATAATGATTGTTAATTGTTATCAATTTACAAAATGCAAAGTGAGCAAACAAAAGAAAAATCTAAATCAAATCAATATTTGGTGTTACTACCTTTCGCCTTCACACCAACATCAATTCTTATAGGTCCACTTGCACAAAGTCAGGGATTTTGTAGGATTCTAGTCAGGGATCTGATCAACCAATTCTACCAAACAGGTGCTAATGATCATCAATGTCACACGTAGGTTGAAACACAGTCATTAACTGAAACAGAAACAGCTTAAAACGGGGTGAGGAACAGCCAAACTCTGCTACCAAGGTGAGGTTGTGGAAGACAGTTTCATGTCATGGCAAGATTGAGCACAGCAACAAGACACAAGGTAGTTATACTGCATCAGCAAGGTCTCTCCCAGACAAAGATGTCAAAGCAGACTGGGGTTTCAAGATGTGCTGTTCAAGCTCTTTTGAAGAAGCACAAAGAAACGGGCAACGTTGAGGATCGTAGATGCAATGGTCGGCCAATGAAACTTAGTGCAGCAGATGAAAGACACATCAAGCTTATTACCCTTCAAAATCGGAGGATGTCTAGCAGTGCCATCGGCTCAGAACTGGCAGAACTGGCAGAAACCAGTGGGACCCAGGTACACCCATCTACTGTCCGGAGAAGTCTGGCCAGAAGTGGTCTTCATGGAAGAGTTGCATCCAAAAAGCCATACCTCTGACGTGGAAACAAGGCCAAGCGACTCAAGTATGCATGAAAACATAGGAACTGGGGTGCAGAAAAATGGCAGCAGGTGCTCTGGACTGAGGAGTCAAAATTTGAAATATTTGGCTGTAGCAGAAGGCAGTTTGTTTGTCGAAGGGCTGGAGAGCAGTACAATAATGAGTGTCTGCAGGCAACAGTGAAGCATGGTGGAGGTTCCGTGAATGTTTGGGGTTGCATTTCTGCAAATGGAGTTGGAGATTTGGTCAGGATTAATGGTGTTCTCAATGCTGAGAAATACAGGCTGATACTTATCCATCATGCAATACCATCAGGGAGGCGTATGATTGGCCCCAAATTTATTCTGCAGCAGGACAATGACCCCAAACATACAGCCAAAGTCATTAAGAACTATCTTCAGCGTAAAGAAGAACAAAAAGTCCTGGAAGTTATGGTATGGCCCCCACAGAGCCCCGATCTCAACATCATCGAGTGTGTCTGGGATTACATGAAGAGACAGAAGAATGTGAGGAAGCCGACATCCACAGAAGATCTGGGGTTAGTTCTCCAAGATGTTTGGAACAACCTACCAGCCGAGTTCCTTCAAAAACTGTGTGCAAGTGTACCTAGAAGAATTGATGGTGTTTAGAAGGCAAAGGGTGGTCACACCAAATATCGATTTGATTTAGATTTCTCTTTTGTTCATTCACTGCATTTTGTTGATTGATGAAAATAAATGATTAACACTTCCATTTTGAAAGCATTCTTTGTTTACAGCATTTTTTCACACCTGCCTAAAACTTTTGCACAGTACTGTATAAAAACGTACTTTTTAAAAAACAACACTTATATTAAGTTAAAAAGTGTACTAAAAAGTAAAAAATAAGTCTTAAACATACACTGATCAATTCTGTATTATTATTTATAATTTATAAATAAATATAAATTATTTATTTATTATATTGCATATCTTTTGACTATATTTATGTATCTAGATTGCAAATACCATACATTACATCAATGTTCATATTGCTAACTACACGTCAATATTGCTGCTACTTCTTTGTCTTGTCTTGGGCACTTTTCATCAATCAATAAAATCAGAAGAGCCCACGCTTTTATTTTACGAGTGATGTATGAGAGACTTATTTTTTTCTTTTTAGTACACTTTTTAACTTAATATAAGTGTAGTTTTTAAAAAAAAATATATATATATTCTGCCTTGATTTCTCAAAACATTAATCTCAAAGTCTCAAAGTGAACTTTATTGTCATCTCAGCCATATACAAGTATACAGATAGGCGAAATTGCGAAGCTCAGGGTCCACAGTGCAACATCATGACGTGCAAATAATAAATTAAAAATTGAATTAAAATGTAAATTTAAAATTAAAACATAAACAAGACAAGACATTGTGCAAAGACAAGACAAAGAAGTAGCAGCAATATTGATGTGTAATTAGCAATATGAACATTGGTGCAATGTATGGTATTTGCAATCTAGATACATAAATATAGTCAAAAGATATGCAATATAATAAATAAATAATAAATAATAGATAATACAGAATTGATCAGTGTATGTTTAAGACACGTGTAAACAATGACAGGTCAGAATGTTTCACAGCAGAAGGATAACAAGAGTGTCAAAATCCTTAATGATCAGTATGAGGTTTTCAGTTCTTGTCTCCCCGCACACTCGTCTTTACAGGACAGTGGCTCGCATGTATACAAGTTCTGTTTTTAGAGGTGGTTGAGGCCGTGTGGAAGATCCCAGGGGGCAGCCTGGTGTTAAGGAGTCTGACAGCTTGGAGGTAAAATCTCTCCTGCAGCCCGGCAGATCTGGCTCTGTAGTATCTTCTCTTGAATGGTAGAAGTGTGAAAAGTCCATGTGAGGGGTGTAAGGGGTTATAAAATATGTCCTGTAGTGAAGGGAGAGGCGCCCCAATAGTGTTCTCTGCTGTCTTCACTATCCTTTGCAGGCGCTTGCGGTCGGATATGTTGCAGTTGCCACACCAGACAGTGATGCAGCTGGTCAGAACACTCTCAATGGTGCTTCTGTAGAACGTGGTGAGGAAGGAAGGGGGTAGACTTGCTCGCTTCAATGAGTGTAGTCTCTGCTGGGCTTTCTTGATTAGTGATGAGGTGTTATGTGTCCACGTAAGTTCCCCAGTTATGTGCACACCGAGGAACTTGGTACTCCTAACAATCTCCACATCTAAACCATTGATGCTGAGTGGGATGTGGGCAGGATGTGATTTTCTGAAGTTCACAATTATCTCTTTTGTCTTGTCGACATTGAGAGATAGATTGTTGTCTTCACACCATAGCCATTCCACCTCATCTCTGTAAGCTGTTTCATCATCCCTGCTTACCAGTCCCAGCACCGTTGTATCATCCCAAACTTGAGTCGTGAGTCAGCAGGGTGAAGAGCAGTGGACTAAGCACACAGCCCTGTGGCGCTCCAGTGCTCAGTGTGATGATGCTGGAAGTGTTGCAGCCCATCCGAACTGACTGGGGTCTCTCTGTCAAGAAGTCCAGGATCCAATTGCAGAGGGTGGTGTTCAGGCCCAACCTGCTCAGTTTTACAACCAGCTTTGGAGGGACGATTGTGTTGAAGGCGGAGCTAAAGTCTATGAATAGCAGCCTGACATAGGTGTCTTTTTTATCCAGATGTGTCAGGGAGAGGTGAAGGGCAGAGCATATGGCATCCTCAGTTGACCTGTTTGAGCGGTATGCCAACTGAAGAGGGTTAAGGGAGGCAGGGAGATTCGTCTTTATGTGTGACATGACTAACCTTTCGAGGCACTTCATTATAATTGGCGTGAGTGCAACTGGTCGGTAGTCATTCAGGCATGTCACCGATGACTTCTTCGGCACTGGTATGACATCAAACTTCATGCAATTCCATAAAAACAGAGGTGTTCTAAAACTTTTGTCTGGTAGTGTACATAGTTACCAAACCGGCCAATCAGACCAGTAGTGGTGCACGTAGGGTCCGTGTCGACACAACAAGTAGTGGCGTTTTTCAGGAGGTGTGCATCAGGCTACACTGTAATTACGTGGGCTATGGAGGAGCTGCGGTGTGCACTCGACCCAGAAGAATAACAGGTAAGGTGAGTTCACTCACATTCTCTCCCATTTATTTTTTCTGTTTTCAGTTCTGTTGCGTTGCATAAAATCCGAGACATCAGCCAGACGAGCTTCTTTTCAGTCGGCGACGTCCCAAACATCCGCATTCCTTTTCCGTCATTGGCTCTCATGCACACTCGGCCAACCCTACGACTAAAGACAAACCCGACGCAGAACATCAAAAGTCTGAATGAGCGTAAGCCCCCCCCCCCCCCCGACCCCAAATTCGGGGTCTTCATAAGATGTGTAAGATTTTACTTCATGAGGCAGGAGTAGGCAGCGAAAAAGATCAGTCGCGTCCAATTTTTGAAATATTAAAACGTGTGCGCGGTAAAAGGAATTCGAGATTTCGGGGTTTTACTTTAGTATTAAATTGACAAACTTTTCAGAAGACGTGTTGCAACTTTGTCATGGTGGGTTATGGAGTGGAGACCGACGGGCAGAAATGGCAAACTTTTTAAAAATGAAATCTGTAACACCATAAAGTGTTCAGGAAGTCAAGGGGTCCGTCTGAATTCACCATAAATATAGAAGCGTATTACGTCAATGGGTTTCTTATTTTAAAATCTGACTCTTGATATAGTGCCTTTCTAATTATTGTTTCCAGGAAGCGGATTGTGACTTGTTCAGGGCAGGGAGAAATTCAGTCCAAGTGTGAGGGCCGGACCACCGGCTTTAGGTTTAACAATTAAATACGCCGGGAAAATAGAAAATAGGAGAGCTTTCTCCGAACGTAATGGCAAATTACCTTTGATAATGCAAAGATGTGTTTTTAGACCTGTTGTGGGCTAATTGAAAACAGGATGGCAGATAAATGACTGCCCATCTGTGTCTCCGTTGAAATATGTAATGACGCCGTGAAGGAGAACAGATTGTATCACGTCGTCTGTGGCCTCGTGTGAACTGAGCTGCTTCATTGGCGTGTTGCTTTAAGGACTGAATAAAATGCAATTTACTCAAAGAATATGGCGGGGGACAGGGGGGCAGTATTTGTGATTTATAACTCGATAAAAGCACCCCTTCGCTTTATTAGCTATACTTCTAGGGGTGCAAAAATTGCCCTTGGCAGATTATTTTTCGGGCAGTTAGGCGTTTTTTGTTATTTCCAGTCGCATTTCGTAATGCAAATTGTGTGGGATTTCACTCGGTGTATTCCCAACCCAAACTTTATATTGAAATTGATTTAAAAAAATAAATAAATACAATCAGCTTTTTAAATTCATATGCTTGACTTCATTCCAAAGCAGTTTATTTTCCGAAATTGAAGTTTGCAGAATGCTGAGTCGCTTGCCAACCAATTTCAAGTTTGCAAGCAGTAGCTCAATGGGCATATACAGTAAGCTGGCATTTATGTCATTATCACAAAGTGACAACACCCTGCAAAACGCTGAAATAATTGACCTTTATGAAGTAAGTGTGAGGTTTGAAAAGGAGTTTGGTTAATGGCATATCCAGGCTGAAGGCTCCCACAAAATCTAGATTTGGCCATGTCAGACCTGACGTATTGTATATAGCGACCTCCAATTTGCCCAGAAAACATTTTCCTCTTTTACTAATGAATGAGACCAATCTATACGTAGGAGGGAAATAATGCGTATATCTTGTTAATAAAAGAGTGGAATAATGAATACAAAGCACATTTAATCCCAGATCCCTCACTTATGCGCTTCCTGAGCAAATTAGTAAGAACGCCTGCTTATCCACACACTTATCTAATAAGCCAATCACGTGGCAGCAGTGTAAGCAGGAGCTTCAGTTCACGTTCACATCAAACACCAAAATGGGGACACAATGTGACCTCGATGATTTTGAGGGTGGCATGATTGCTGGTGCCAGACAGGCTGGTTTGAGTATTTCTGGAACTGCTGATCTCCTAGGACAATCATGCAGGACAGTCCCTAGAGTGTACTCCAAAGGTTGCAATAAAAAAAAAAAATGCAGTGAGGGGCACTTCTGTGGATGGAAACGTCTTTTTGATAAGGATAAGGTCAGTGCAGAATGGCCAGACTGGTCCAAGTGGACAGAAAGGGCTACAGTAGCTCAGATAACCACTCTGTACAACTGTGGTGAGCAGAAAAGCATCTCGGAATGCACAGCATGTTGAACTTTGAGGTGGAATGGGCTACCAGAGCAAAAGACCATGGCCACGTTTGTGATGCACCATCTGCTGGAATGAAAAATGCAATGCATGTATCTGTTTATATGCCATTTGCTATAGGATTCTTAAAAGCAGTGTTGGAATGACAATGCCTGTGTTATATGCCATTTGGTATGGAATTTGTAAAAGCAGTGTTAATGTTTGTGATGTACCATCTGTTGAAATGGCAATGCGATGCATATGTCCGTTTACCCGCAATTTGATAGAAAATTCGTAAAAGCAGTGTTGATATTTGTGATGGCATATGTCTGTGTAATATGTGATTTGGTATGAAATTTATAAGAGCACTGTTGATGTTTGTGATGCGCCATCTGTTGAAATTATGAATACATTGCATATGCCTGTGTTATATGCCATTTGGTATGGAATTCGTAAAAGTAGTTTTAATGTTTGTGATGTGCCATCTGTTGAAATGGCAGTGCAGTGCATATATCAGTTTGCCTGCCATTTGATAGAAGATTTGTTAAAGCAGTGTTAATATTTGTGATGCACCATCTGTTGGGATGACAAATGCATTGCATATGTCTGTGTAATATGTGATTTGGTATGGAATTCATAAGAGCAGTGTTGATGTTTGTGATGTGCCATCTGTTGAAATGGCAGTGCAGTGCATATATCAGTTTGTCTGCCATTTGATAGAAGATTTGTTAAAACAGTGTTAATATTTGTGATGCACCATGTGTTGGGATGACAAATGCAATGCATATGTCTGTGTAATATGTGATTTGGTATGGAATTCATAAGAGCATTGTTGATGTTTGTGATGCGGCATCTGTTGAAATTATGAATACATTGCATATACCTGTGTTATATGCCATTTGGTATGGAATTCATAAGAGCATTGTTGATGTTTGTGATGCGCCATCTGTTGAAATTATGAATACATTGCATATACCTGTGTTATATGCCATTTGGTATGGAATTCGTAAAAGTAGTTTTAATGTTTGTGATGCACCATCTGTTGAAATGACAATGCAATACAATTGTCTGTTTATATGCCATTTGGTACAGGATTCATAAAAGCAGTGTTGATGTATGTTGATATCCCATCTGTGGGAATGACAAATGCAGTGCATTTTATTACTACAAATATTTGTGATGTGCCATCTCTAGGAATGGCAGAGACAGAGTGACTGGATGTACAAAAAGACACACATCTTTTTATTAAGGTGAATAGATGATTCATTTAGGCTGCTAAATTTCACTTTGGCACTAAAGAGTCTTTTTCTGTAGATCAGTGTCAAAAAAAAACTCAACTTTACGCCAATGGAACTTCAAGGGGTGTGAATACTTTTAATGGGCACCGTAAGGAAAATTTAAAGGCAAAGGCTAGTCAGATATTGAACTGTTTTATTTAGTTTTTTTTTTTTAACATTTTACTGCAGTTTTATTGAACATGATGTTTACCAATTCTTCATTATTTCTCAAGTATACTTGCTTTACAGATTTTTTTTTTTTACATGCATCTTTTGACAGTGGGCGGCACGGTGGCACAGTGGTAGTACTGCTGCCTCACATTAAGGAGACCTGGGTTCGCTTCCCGGGTCCTCCCTGCGTGGAGTTTGCATGTTCTCCACGTGTCTGCGTGGGTTTCCTCCTAAAGTCCAAAGACATGCATGTTAGGTGGATTGGCAATCCTAAATTATCCCTAGTGTGGGTGGGTGTTTGTGTGCCCTGCCCGGGGGTTTGTTTCCTGCCCTGTGTTGGCTGGGATTGGCTCCAGCAGACCCCTATGACCTGTGTTAGGATATAGCGGGTTGGGAAATGACTGACTGACCTTTTGACAGTAATGTAAATTGTGGGTACGAGAATACATTAAACATACAAAATAAAAAAGCAAGTCCAAGAAATTAGGGATTAAAAAAAAATCTATAAGAAATGAAAAGAAGGACAACGTGGATTAAGCGGCTTTTCAAGCAGGTAGTTGGAGATTCTTCCATTTGTTTTTGGTCTTTATTTCGCCTTATACAATTTCTTGTATTAGGAATTTGTTAGTTTTCGCATACCCCCTTGGGGTCAGAGTGCAGGGTCATCCATTGTACAGCGCCCCTGGAGCAATTACAGGTTAAGGGTCTTGCTCATGGGCCCAGCAGAGTAAGATGTCTTTTGGCAGTGACGGGGATTCGAACCGGCAACCTTTCGGGATATCAGCGCAGATCCTTAGCCTCAGAGCCACCACTCCGCCCTCTTCAGTTCTTTCACGGGGAAAGCAACAACCCATTGAAGTTCTCTGCAATAATCTTGAAAAGGAGCTTCAGCGTTTATTAGCCAGTGACTCATTTACACTAATGGAGCATTGAAAGCACACGTACAGGGAGAAAATCACCCAAGGGCCACCGCGAGGGCTGCGCATGACCTTATCTTTCAAGTGTCACACACACTTGAAATGTTCTGCTCTTGCTTGAGTGAAATAAAATGAGGGGAGACCAAGAATGAAAACAGATTGCTATCAACTGTTATTTAGATTGATTTAAATTGTATGGGGTCGGACAGGGACGGGGTGGGGGGGGGGGGTGTTTCTCCACATTTTATTTACGCTCTCAGATATATAAAAGCCATAATTAGTTTTTTTTTTTTTTTCCTGATAAATGGGAAGAAGGTCTGTGCACTTCCTCAACTGTCCTCCGACGACAGCGGCAGACAATGCCAGCGATCGGGGTTACATTTAATAAGCGGACTTGTCAGGATTCAAAGGGCTCTTTGATGGCTGTCCAGTAACTTTTAACAAAACAACAAAAGGATAATGAATACTCACTGTGGGAAGGAGAAAAAAGAGAAAGAAAATGAGGTCAGCAAGAGTGCTGCTCTCCAAAAATAATCCGAGAAGAGATACAAGCTGTCGGGCCGCTTTTAAGCCTGGCTTGTTATGGGGGTATCCATAAATGGGTATAACTTCTGCCTGTCATAAAATCTTTTTAAAATGAAAATTTATAGAAGGGAGGCTTGGCAGGGACTGCAACTGCGATATGAATCAAGTGACGCAAAGATGGCAGTCAGATGGCCTGCTGGGCTTATCGGACAACCGACAGGGGGCGCTGTACTTCTACGAAATGATTTTTGCAGGCCTTAGTCAAAACAATTTTGGATGGTTTCACATAGATGACCAGATAGACAAACAGTGTGTAGCAGAGTAGTTCCTGGGATTATGGATATACACATTTTATGGTGTCCCACCTTTAGAAAGCATTCAGATCCCTTCACTTTTTTCAAATTTGTTATGTTACTAGGAGCTCTGCTTAGATTTGTACTACATCCTCCAGCGGTCCTGGCAGTATAACACTATTGGACACTTTCAGAGAGTGCAGAGGCTACTGGGAAGAAGATAGAGCGGTCGGATTTTTTATAAAGGGGGCCTGGAAGATGCTAGAGAATCGCAATTGTCCGTCAGTCCGGCCGTCTGTTCATGTGCCGTTCACACCCATTTGGATTACCCGTAGTTTGGTCTGGTTGTACGGTCCGTATTGGGCCTGCCTGTTCGTGAGAGTTTGTATAGGTTGGACATGTCTTCTTCCAAGGGAGCGCTCCCAAACACCACGTCACATTAGGAAACTGGTAGGACAAACCAAAGGAGCGCTTCCAAACACCACGTCACGTTAGGAAACTGGTAGGACAAACCAAAGGATCACTCCCAAACACCACATCACGTTAGGAAACTGGTAGGACAAACCAAAGGAGCGCTCCCAAACACCACGTCACGTTAGGAAACTGGTAGGACAAACCAAAGGAGCACTCCCAAAAACCACGTCACATTAGGAAACTGGTAGGACAAACCAAAGGATCACTCCCAAACAGCACATCACATTAGGAAACTGGTAGGACAAACCAAAGGAGCGCTCCCAAACACCACGTGACGTTAGGAAACTGGTAGGACAAACCAAAGGAGCACTCCCAAAAACCACGTCACGTTAGGAAACTGGTAGGACAAACCAAAGGAGCACTCCCAAACACCACGTCACGTTAGGAAACTGGTAGGACAAACCAAAGGAGCACTCCCAAAAACCACGTCACGTTAGGAAACTGGTAGGACAAACCAAAGGAGCACTCCCAAACACCACGTCACGTTAGGAAACTGGTAGGACAAACCAAAGGAGCACTCCCAAAAACCACGTCACGTTAGGAAACTGGTAGGACAAACCAAAGGAGCACTCCCAAACACCACGTCACGTTAGGAAACTGGTAGGACAAACCAAAGGAGCACTCCCAAACACCACGTCACGTTAGGAAACTGGTAGGACAAACCAAAGGAGCACTCCCAAACACCACATCACATTAGGAAACTGGTAGGACAATATTTACATTGCTTACAGTGAACTGTTCACAGGATTTTTCACTCGCCCATCCAGCATCAAGTACCCCGCTACATTGGATTGGTCCAGACATTGATCCATTGTTTGTTGTCCTGTCTTTGGATTTGTTATCACCATCGGGGGTACGGGACGGGATGTTGCATAAGTGTTTTTGTTACATACTGCATGCTCTGTTTCCTTCCTTTGATTAATATATTTATTGATTCATCGGGCTACTAACTGTGTTTCTGTGGGTGTGTGTGTGCACGTGCCAGGTCAGGGCCAGGTTTGGTCCTGGGGTCCCCACCATAAAATAAATAAATCAGCACCTTTCCGATGATGCGAATCCTTGCATCACCACAACTGCTACAGCCTTGCATTGTCAAGAACAATGGTGACCCTCTATAAAAACGAGAATAGCTTCAGAAGAAGAAGTTAGGTTGCAGCTTTGTGCTAAAATATTTCAATTCATTTTTCCACTATCAAACAACTCAAGTGGCTTTATGGTCCATACACCGGCATGAAATAGCAGGACCAACGTGGTGCGACATATACAGAAACGCCAATTAATACAAGCACACACCTTTGGAATATAAGAGGAAACCACGCACAAACACAGGAAGAACGTGCAAACTCTACATGGCATGGGATGTGAACTCGGGATGCTGGATTTGTGGAGTAGCAGTGCTAACCGCTGGACCGCCATACCAACCTATTGCTTATAATCAGAGTAGAAGAAGTGTGAGGCGGCAGCAGAGTGCGAGTTAAATGGAATTTATCCCATCCTCATCGCCAAAGTGTTGTTTCCGAAAAATACTCATTAGACACTTTTCGGCACCAAACGTTTTCTTTCCTTCTCTCTTTTATTCATTCTCTCATTCCTTTCTGTTCAGTGGGTGTTGGCAGTGCCATTTCAGTTTTGTCTTTGCTAGTCACACAGTGATATGACTGAAGTGCTGGAGATGTTACACAATGTAACTGGTGGTCTCGGTGTATGTCATCGCTCTTGGTTTACACAGCAGCTTTCTTTACCGCTGTGCCAAAAGAGCTCTCCTTGTTATGTCTTTCTTAAATTTTACTTATTTATCTATTTGTTTTTTTTACCTGTGCTGCATATTTTTTTTTCGAACTAATTTTATTAAGGTGGGCACACACTGTATTGCCAGATGTATTTGTATGCCTGACCAAAACCCTATACGAGCTTGTTGGCTTCTTCTGGATGTGTGTGCCATCCTGTGCCTGCTTGTCTGGGTGGTTTCGTCTTGGTTCGCTATGTCTTTGTCTGGTGAGCGCTTCCAATCACATATGGGAACCTGGTAGGACAAAACTTTTCATTTCCTTCAGATACTGTAGCTCCGTCATTACCCACTTCTGTTAGACTTTCTTTTTAGTATTAGTTGTTTACAGTGTAGTGTATGACTGGGATGGCTATTGTGTAATATTGTTTTTTTTTTCCCCATCAATTTTAGATTAATATATTCTTTATTTATCGATTCATTGAGCCGCATCTCAGTGTCTCTGTGGGTGTACCTGGGGTCCCCCGTAATAAAATAAACAAATCACTGTCTTCACATGGTGTAAACCTTATGGCCCTCCCAGACTTCTATAAAAGTAGAATTCTCCTTTTCTCATTTAGACCTTGGTTCTCAATTCCTGGTTCCTCCCCTCTTCCTTTGTGCTCATCACCTTTTACGTCAGAACACTCCTCTAGCGCGGCTGCACTGAAGGCTGCTTTCTGATCCAGTGGCCCGAGTTTATGCCCTACCACTGCCACCTACAGTGGGCAGTGATCCCAGATACACGGAATCCTTACTCCTTAGTGAACACTCGTTAATATTTTTGAGCTCGTTTTCTGGTAGGTCTGGTCTGGTCTGATGGTAGGTAAGTAACTGTGACCCTCTCTAGGAATAGGGGATGGGGAGATGAGATGATTGGAAGTAATTTGTGGCCAACTAAGCAACGTTAATTGAACTAAAATGGGGGCGTTGTGCCGTATGAAGTACTCTCATTAAGTCATTTCAAAGCCAATGAGCAATTTACAGTAGGTCTTTACAGAGAGTCCATTTTCTCAGTAATGGTCTGTCTTTTTCTCTAATAAATTGCAGATTATGTATTAGAAATAAATGATAAAATTTCACCAAAGAATTTTTTTTTATTATTAAAATCCTCATCTTCGATTATAGCGGTCATCTACAAATCCATTTTTCAAAGTTCCTTAATCTGTTATGATCAGGAGCACCAGGCCGTGGCCAAACCTGATAGGACAGCAGTCCATCGCGGGACCCTCTCACAGACCCTCAAACTACAAGTGACAGAATCGCTACTGTTAGACCGCCATGGAAGACTTGGAGAGGTGGGAGTCAAGCAGCGAGAAAATGGAGAACAGGAAGACTGGTTTCCACTTTTACACATTTTGCTGGGTTGATGCTTGTGCTAAATTCTTTTAAATTCATCGTTTCTTTTGCCAAGCAACCCTCAATGTACCAGACTGACAAAAGTGAAAGCAGGATGGTAGAAATTTTTGTAAATTTATTAAAAATGAAAAGATAAAAAAAAAAACTTCACATCTATCAAGAGGGAAGCGGGGTGTAGTGCGACGTTATCCGTTGTTTGAATCGGAACTGCTTTGATATTGATAATGAGGTCTGAAAGCTATGGTTGATATTGAAGTCAACATTTTAGTGCCAATCCAACACAAATATATGCATATTGAAAGAAGATGGCGCCCGTGTTTGGCTTGCCGTCTGTTGCTCTCGGCTCTACGTGTATTTGTTTCACTTTTTGTGGATCCACTTCTTTGTTTTGTTGTGATCGCTGAGAACTCTTTAAGATTCGGCTTGCTGCTGAAGAACTGCTGAGCTATGACCTGGGTGAACAGAAAGCGTCTATCCCACCACTTCACCGGCGTTCACCTCTGACGTGCTCCGGTTTGTCTGCCTCGGAGAGGACGCTGGACACGGGGAAATGCTCAGTCAGTTTTGTTGGCGAGAATTGAATTTCATCCGCCTTTGTTTTCTGGGATGGATGCGTTTTGGCCGAGCGCGGATCGGATCGTCGCCATGTTGTTTCCTTGGCGGTCTCTGGAGCCCTGTATGTTCTGAGGTTATTGAACTGTCTTCCACCAAGTTTGAGTTGGAGTGTCACGTTTGGGTAGCGCCGTCATCTGTTGGTATTTTTTTGTATTGTCATTGCTCTGTATTCATTTTGTTTCAATATTTTATTTTATTCTGTGTTTCATTGTTCAGCATGCTGTGACTTTAGTCTGTGATAGGCGCTTTATGAATACATTTCTGCTTACTTACTTACAATGTGTCATAATGTTCATTCATTTTGGGGGTCCGACCACAAGCTGCACATGAAATATGTGATTTTTAGACCCCAAGGGATGAGATTTTTACATTCAGTTCGTTCACTACGCCATTTACAGTGTCTAATTTTGCATACGTCATGTAAGGCAGTGTGTCGGCCATTACCGTGGTGATATTTCCCAGAATCACTTGGGAGTATGAGACCTGTGACGTCATGTCCAGCATTTTCTACTCCTTTTGATTTCTGTGTTGCTGTGCGTTGTGATATTTTGATTTGTCCATTCCTGTGTACGGACGAATAGTTTTCTGGTGTATTTTAAACCTGACAACTGGTTGACTGTCTTTTCTGGTTTTCGACTCTTGCCTGTTTTCTTGACCATGTCTCATCTCTTTCTCATTAAAATCTTCCACTATCTCGTCTTGCAACAGTGCACTATGTTAACATATACGATGAACAAAACAGACCTCAATAAGAAATTTCTACCCCCAGCCAGACTGGAACATCTCTCGACATATAAAATCCAACATCCGTCTGTCTGTTCGCTTTTCACGAGAGAACTACTTCAGGGATTTAGATCAGGTTTTTTTTCTAGAATTTACTTGAACATTCCAGTTGATTTTGCAACTTCTCTCATTGTGCTAAGTATCAGAGTTTGATTGCGGTACTTTTTTATTTGTGCGAATCTGAGAGACATGCAGCAGGGTTGGGGCCCTCCTCACTCATGTGCCAGCCTTTGGGGCGAATCTTATATACGCTTAGTTAGCGAACAAGAGAACTGCTTAACGATTTAGATCGGGCTTTTCTAGAATTTATTTGAACATTCCAGTTGATTTTGCGACTTCTCTCATTGCGCTAAGCATCATAGTTCGCTTGCAGTACCGATTTATTTGTGCGAATCTGAGAGAGGCGGTGCGGGCAGAGGGGAGGGGGGCGGGGTCCTCCTCACTCACATGACAGCCTCTGGGCGTGTATACCTTACCTTTGCTTACCAAGAGAACGAGAGAACTACTAAACAGATTTTTTTTCTAGAATTTGCTTGAACATTCGGTTGATTTTGTGACTTATCTCATTGCGCTAAGCATCATAGTTCGCTTGCGGTACCGATTTATTTGTGCGAATCCGAGAGACATGCAGCGGGGTTGGGGCCCTCCTCACTCACGTGACAGGCTCTGGGCGTGTGTACCTTACCTTTGCTTAGCAAGAGAACGAGAGAACTACTAAACAGATTTTTTTCTAGAATTTGCTTGAACATTCCGGTTGATTTTGTGACTTCTGTCATCGCACTATGTATCATAGTTCGCTTGCAGGAGTGATATATTCACGGTAATCCGAGACCGAGACCGTGGGCCGAGGGGGAGGAGGAAGCGTGACATCAGGAGTGGAGAGTCGGCCTACCTCTGCGTTTCGGAGCACACCTCGTCTCCGCTTAGCTAGCGATACCTCTTGGTTTATTGATTTTTAAAGTTTGTCCTGTTTCACTACTACGCGGGTGGAGCTACGGGAGACGGCTAGTCTATACTGAATGCATGTTGTAAGAGATTAGACCAGCGTTTTTCAACCTTTAAGTATTTGCGACCCGAGTTGTCATAACAGTTTTAATCATGCCCCCCTAAGGTTTTTTTGAAAGGAGCCCACAAATACCAATTTGTTCTTTTTTAATTAATGATATATCATAAATGAATATTTTATTTTACGTACGTAACTTTTATCGACATTTATCTAACTCTATATTTATTTTTCTAGTATCAGAATGCAGTTTAAGTTCATTTGTTTTGGTTTCAATAGATGTATTTTTCATGTTTTCGATTCTTGTTTTCTTTTTTTCACATCTTCGCGCCCCTCAGATTGAGAACCACCGGATTAGTCAATTCATGATTAAGACTTGGGGCACCACCCAGTGATGCCATGTAATTAGAATACAGTTGTGCAAAGAAAAACAAGCAGTGATAGCAAAAACGACTTTTCAGACAGGAGCTGCACGGTGAGCGGTTTTCAAAATGGCCGAACTTCAGTCATGTGTGAGGTGGCTCCAGGTGGACGGACACTGGAATTGGTGTCAGAGATGTTAGGGCTGTGAGTCATCCTGTCTGAAGAGGAAGGAAGAAAATAGGATTAAAATAAAACAAATAGGATTAAAATAGGATAGCATTAAGATACAGCGCCAACCCCTGGAGCGGAGTGTAATTACAATCACCAGAGCCCTTCCCTTAGGCCGTCTCCTATACACACACGCATGACAATGTAAAAGATTGGGAAGAACATGCAAGTTCCACACTGATTCTATATTCTGCTAAGCATTTCAATGCATATTGCGGGTATAATTGTATATGACAAATCAAATCTAATTTGTATTAATGATAGGAGGACACAGGGAGGCTATGCAAATGATATGCAGATAAAGGGTGAATATGTAAATTTCACACTGAAGGCATAATGTGTGGCTACAGGACGAAAATGCAAAATCCACTCTGGCTGTATATCCTGTGAATTAGATAGTTAAGTATGGTTATGCATTACAATCCAATAAGATTCAAATCGTCTACCAATCAACTTACAGCCTCCAGCTGGCATCGTTCCTGCCCAAAACTTTATTATTATTTATTCTATTTCATATAGAACGTGTTCTGCCAGCTGATTATTTCAACTTCTTTTTGGTCCTTGTTTGCAGTCCTGTTGTGACCCCTATTGAGGCGCTGCGTCGATGTTATTAACAGAAAGTGTCAGTTTTTAGATCTGCCACTTTACCATCATAAAGGTCAAGCCATGGCTCCTCCGTTTCGAGCGCAAATCGAACTTTTTAATGAGAACGCTTGAGAAGTTGTGTCCCGTTAGGTGATAAAGATGTGTCGCACTCGTCATCATACCTCCGTAAACTGCCTCTCCCGCTGCGAAGGTGTCAGAAGACTCCCGAGCCGAAAGCCCCCCGAGGAGCCGTTTGCACACAGCACATTTCTTACACATGCCACACTGGTGCCAATGAAAAGGCAAAATTAAATTTTTAATCAAAGGCTTTATGCTTTACTTGGATCGAGGCAGCAGATTGTTAGCCTCGTAAGTAGGTCACACATTGTGTTAAGCAATCGCCTTTTGTCCTTAGCCATCTGGCAACATGAATCAGTGTCAGCTGGATGGAAATATAACTCTGCGAAGGTGACCTTGGCGACGACATTGGTCCGGCGCGCCGAGGCCACCAGGCACTTTACCTTGAAATGTTTTAAAGAAACATTTCGGGGGGGTCCAAGTCAGCAATAATGATCTGTGTTTTCATTTTGGAGAATGAGATTCCTTATCAGTGTAACGCAGACAGTTTTATTTGGATTTATTAGAAATGGCTGGTGTGCTTCTCCAACCAGGAAGAAGGCTGCAGATTTCCTGCAGGACCCCATAACTGGTCCTACCATCCCCTCTGGTGGGCTTATTATAATCCTCCATATTTTCAGTCTCTTTTTCTTATGAGGCCATTCAGCAAGACAAAAGAGCTGGCGGTGGACTTCTGGCATGCCGAGAAGCCTCCGAGACCAATCACTATTCAGGGGGAGGATGTGGAAGTGATACCCGGGGGTCCACATAAAGCAGCAAATTGACAACACAGTGGCCCTGGACAAGAAGGGTCAGAGCAGACTTGGGGGTCTTTTATTGTATGCACGAAGCTACTGGGAATGTTCTACCAGTCCAGAGCAGCCAGTGTGGTGTTCTATGTCGTGGTCTTTTGGGGAAGCAACTTGAGTTTAAAAGAAACACAAGGCCTGGCAGCGGTAAGCGCTGCTGCTTTCACATCCCGGGTCCACCCTGCGTGGAGTTTGCATGTTCTCCCCGTGTCCGCGTGGGTTTCCTCCAGGGTGCCCCGGCTGCCTCCCACAGTCCAAAGACATGCAGGTTAGGTGGATTAGCGTTTCCTAAATTGACCCCACCATGGGGTAAGGGTGTGTATATATGTGTGTGCCCTGCGATAGACTGGCACCCCATCTACGGTTTGCCCTTGCTTTGCACCCTATGGTAGCTGGGATAGCTGGGATAGGCTCCAGCAGACCCTCGTGACCCCGTTCAGGACTAAGCAGGTTAGAAAATGGCCGAGTGACTGGACAAACTCATCAGGAAAGCCTGCGCCATCACATACTGGAAGATGTTGTGGAAAGGAGGACGACGCAATCACGAAAATCTCCTCCAGGGGGCGCTCTCTCTTGGATCACTTTTAGTCACAGACTCATTCCACTGCTATCAGGCAATTCAAGGCTTCCACCTGACATTCTCTAAGTTCATTTTGAAATTTCTGCACAACATACGTTGATTGATTGAGGGATTGATTGGCCGTGTTATCGGTCCCATGGCTCTGAATCCTTGTTCCTTCTTAGGTTTCTGCTGCCATACACGTCTGAATATCCCCTATCAAATCTAACCAGTTCATGGTAGTGGGGAACCAGAGCCTGTCGAGGCAACATTGGGGTAGCCTTGTCACATCCTTCTTCTTGTCCTCAAGTACTTCTATTAGATTAACTAAGGTGAAGTCACCCCAAATCACCAGCGCTGAAGTGCTGAAGGAGGTCAGTGAGTGCATACAATACGGGACCACCTGACCAGCAACTTCTATATGAACTTGTTGGGCATCCCATTTCCTAAGCACTGGCATTAATCTGGAGGTGGCCCACCCTTTGTGGCCACTGGATTTTGGAGAACTTCAGTCATGTGTGAGGTGGCTGCAGATGGACGGACACCAGAATTGGTGTCAGAGATGTCACAGCTGTCAGTCATCCGGTCTGAAGAAAATAGGATTAAAATAAAAAATAGGATAGCACTAAGACACAGCGCCAACCCCTGGAGCGGAGTGTAATTACAATCACCAGAGCCCTTCCCTTAGGCCGTCTCCTATACACACACGCATAACAATGTAAAAGATTGGGAAGAACTTGCAAGTTCCACACCGATTCTATGTTCTACTAAGCATTTCAATGCATATTGCGAGTATTATTGTATATGACAAATCAAATCTGATTTGTATTAATGACAGGACGAGACAGGGAGGCTATGCAAATGATATGCAGATGGAGGGTGAATATGCAAATTTCACACTGAAGGCATAATGTGAGGCTACAGGACGAAAATCCACTCTGGCTGAATATCCAGTTAATTAGATTAGATCCACTCTTCTTTCCACTGGATTTTGGAGTGGGGTGTCTATGGGGAATTTGTGTCCATCCAGCCAATAAAGAGAACATTTGTGAGGTCAGGTGGTGATGTTGGGCGAGAAGACCTGACTCGTCGTCGGCATTCCCATTTACCCCCAAAAAGGGTTTCCAACAGGGTTTGAGGTCATGCTGAGCCCCTCGACTACTCGGCATTTACACCAAATTTCATTGATCTCGATTTGTTTCTGAAACCGAGTTTTGTTAAACTTGACTTGCTTGTATGGAATGTTATTTGATTTTAATAATAATAAAATAAGAAACTCCTGCCTTGGCTGGAGTCTAGAGGACAGGATCAGGGTACTACCGCCATCTTATTTTTAGAATCTACATGCTTTGGTCAAAGAGGGTGCCATCCGTGGGCTGGGTGCACATCTGCAGTGGGTATAGAAAAGACCCCCCCCCCTTCGAAATATTCCCATTTGTTTTGCTTTACAGCCTTAAATGAAAACATCCATCCATTATCCAACCCGCCATATCCTAACTACAGGGTCACGGGGGTCTGCTGGAGCCAATCCCAGCTAACACAGGGCACAAGGCAGGAAACAAATCCCGGGCAGGGCGCCAGTCCACCACAGGGCACATAAACGCACACACCAAGCGCACACTAAGCACAATTTAGAATCGCCAATGCACCTAACCTGCATGTCTTTGGACTGTGGGCGGAAACCAACGCAGAGAACATGCAAACTCCACACAGGGAGGACCCGGAAAGTGAACCCGGATCTCCTAACTGTGAGGTAGCAGCACTGCCACTGTGCCACTTTAAATGAAAACACACAAACTAATATTTTTTCCAGCTTTACTTACTCAATGCAATCTCTAACATGCAAGTGAAAGATATCACAGCTACAGTTCAGAAGAATTTTAAAAAATCAAAAACAAGACCTACTGAGATGAATAAAGGATCCCCCCCGACTAAACTCACTCAGGTGTCAGTGCCCACCATTTCCATTGCAGACCATGGTTACTGGTTGTGATCAATTGTAATCCGTGTGATTAGTGAAGCTGTTCCTGGATCATTCATTCCCTTCCTTGGCAGTGCCACTGACAGCACACAACTGACTCTGGGTGGCAGGCCACTTTCAAAAGATCTCAGGGACAGAGTTGTGGGCAAGAAATGGAGACAAAAACATCTCAAAGGCTTTATCAGTCCCAAGGAGCTCAGTAAAGTCCATCATAAAGAAGTGTTTGGTATGACTAGGACCCTCCAAACTGGATGGAAGAGCAAGGAGGAAACTGGTAAGAGAGGCTACTAGGAAGCCAAGGGCCACTTTGAAGGAGTTACAGGATTTGATGGCACAGAGTGGTCATTAATGGTGTGCATATGACAACCATTTCACAAGTGCTCCACCATTGTGGCTTGTTCAGGAGGGTCACACTTCTCAAGAAAGGCCACATTAAGACTTGTTTGAGCTTTCCCAGAATGCACCTTGAAGATTCTGATGCCAAGTGGAAAATAAAAAGGTCTTATGGCCAGAGGAGACCAAAATCAAACTCTTTGGCCTCAACACCAAACGGTCCACCAATGCAGCTCACCATCCATAACACACCATACCTCCAGTAAAGCATGGAGGGGGCAGCATCCTGGTGTGGGGGGCCTGGGGCTCTCGTTAGAAGGAAAAATGGATGGGGCAAAATACCATCAAATTTTTGAGGAAAACCTGCTACCCTCTGCCAGAAAGTTGAAGATGGGCAGAATGTTCACCTCTCAACACAACGACGACCCGAAGCACACAGCAAAATGGACCACCTAGTGACTGAAGGAGAAAGAAGTGAATGTCCTGGTGTGGCCAGTCAGAGCCCAGACCTAAATCACACTGAAAATCTGTGGGAAGATCTGAAGATAGCAGACCACCAACGCTCACCATCCAATGTGACTGAACTTGAACAGTTCTGTGAAGAGGAGTGGAAGGCAAATATTACACAGGTGTGCAAAGCTGCTAGAGAAGAATCAACAGACTCAAGGCTGTCATTAAAGCAAAAGGGGGGTCACCAAAATGACATTGACATTGGGGGGCTGGTCCTTTAGGCCTCTCAGTAGGTCTTGAGTTTTGGATTTCTTATCATTTTTCTGAACTGTCGCTGTGATATCTTTCACTTGAATGTTAGAGGTGGCATTGAGTAAGTAAAGCTGGGAAGACATATTAGTTTGTGTGTGTTTTCATTTAAGGCTGTAAAGCAGCAACAATGGGAATATTTCGAAGGTGGGGATTCTTTTCTATACCCACTGTAGCTCTGGAAGATCATTTAGCTGGGCAAAGTCCCCTCAGATATTATAAATATAGTGCTAGTTATTGGATTTTTTTGGGACTTTATGAAAACGTTCCTTTCCTTTCCAGCGGGGGGCTAGCTGGGTAGGGTCTGAGACCACCGAACAATGTGTCACCAGCCATCACTCTGGTAATCCAGCGTCCCAGCCAGGTAAATTGTAGGGCTACCCATCTTGCCTTTTTAATGCATGTCCTTGCTGCCGGCTAAAGTGTTGGTAACACTGGCACCACTTCATCCCGTTGTCAACACTCCACCACTTTGCCACTCTCGAGTCTGTTTCTCTTTTTTCCACAAATGTCATTTCATCACTGGGCATCTCGGTTGGCCCTCAGGGAGTGGAGTTGCATGGAGGAGCTCTTGAGAAGTGCGTGAAATATTGATCAGGAATTGTTTATGAGCCGAACAGCAGGGCCAAAGAGAAATGAAATTTCACGTCGAGACACACTGAGTGGGGAGTAGAAAGTGAGAATTGGTGGCATTTAATAACTCGGCAAAAGCACATTACAAAAGTGATCTGCCAAGGTAAGCCCCGAAAAGTACTGCAGTTGGGAAGAATTATTCAATAAGTTGCACTTTACAGTAAATAATCCATGGGACTGGTCAATCTCATGAGACAACACAAAGCCCACTGCTGGTGTCCAAGTGCCCGAGACCACCGTTAGAAAGAGCCTGCACACATGAGGCCTACATGCGAGCTGTGCCAGGAGAAAACAGAGAGAACATCAGGGCCCATGAACACCTAGCATCACACATGGGAGCCTGAGGATTACATGCCAGGCTTGAGTAAAGTATACGATTACCCCACCCGGGCCAGGAGAGGGCGCCAAAGCTGACTGCATCTTCTCTTTTTTTTTTTTCTACCCTAACCCGGAGTAACCATCCATGGAGGTTAACTCGGCCACACCCCCACAGAAGTAAACCACGCCCCTTAGGGTCAGGACGGTACAAAGCCGACAGCTCGTGGAGGATGGCGTCTCAGTTGACGGAAGTTCAGCTCTCTCGAGCGGGTGCCCCCAGGGTGAAGTTACAGATTAAGCCTGATTCTCAGTTGCTCCACCGCATGCTTATTTCGGTTCGTTTTTTTTGGGGGGAGGGGGCCATTGCACTAAACGAGGTGGCCTGGTTGGCACCACAAATATTCTTGGCTCCGTCTCCACACTAGGCAAAGACCAGGGGCTTCATTAATAAACCTTGACAATGATGAGCATGAAGATACACATTCTGTAAAAGAAAATGAAAAATCAGATTTATTAAACTTGCCGTCCGCACATTTCCTTTTCCTTTTTATAAATCACAATCGTCTTTTAAATGTGAGTTCGTGAACGCGTCTCAAGCCCCTCCACAGTTCCACCCTGAATCAACCATAAGTGAACCATGCTAATCAACCTCATGCATATGCAATGAGGATTCTGCCAATTTTCATTGGCTGGCAGTGCGGCCACATGACGCATCCAGTAGTTTGAAACAGAAGTTCGCATCTCTGAATTTGAGGCACACAAAGAGCCTTCATTTGGTGGCCTAAGCGTGGATGTCAGCTCTGCTGGACTCGTTCCCGGCTGGGGTGCCAAAACAGAAGGACAACATGGAGGGGATGCATAATCTGGTCGGGATGGGACTGAAGCAAACTGATCATGTGGGGAGGTCGGTGCAGTCAGGGCAGTTCCTCAACCCAGTCTAATAGATGGCGTGGACCCAGTAGGGACGCTCGCAGGGATACATGGGAGTTGTAGTCCCGAGGGACAGCCCTGTCCGGGTCCTTGGGTGCCACCAGTGGGTGCTGTTGGGAGAGGGACTCCCTGTTTCCGGAGGCTTCTGTCAGGCTATGCCTCAGTACCAGTGTGCTGTAAAAACGAGCCGTCCAGATACGGGAGGGAGTGAGGAAGACGATGCTCACCAAAAGGTGTAGCGGAGAGGAAAGGAAAGGTATTGAGCTTAGTGTACCTCATTGTGAATGAATTAGTGGAGAAATAAAACATGTATTTCAAACCTGGGACTGTGTCAGAGTGTGGTGGCACCGGAGATTGGGGAGGGTGCAGTGTCCCCTACTGGCCACACAAATATGTTGAATGGCGAGCTGTTACTGCTTCTGTAAATGCCATGGGCTCGGCAGCTCACCGTCCGAGTATCCACTAAGAATTCTTCATTGTGCTTGAAGAGAATGTGAGACCACTTGTCAGAGGATTCGCAACACGACGAGGACTCTAAACGTCCCAGGAATGGCCGAATGAAAGAAAGAAAGAAGTGGAGTGTTTTAGAATGTCCAAGTCAGTGCCCGGATCTGAATCCGATCGAGATGCTCTGGTGGGATTTGAAATGGGATGAAACCCCTCTGACGTCACACAGCTGGAGAATTCTGCATGGAGAAGCTGGAAAAGCTTAAAGCCAGTGTAAGTGCGAGACAGTTGTAGGAAACGCCGACTTGGGTGGGCAATGCCAGCCCCTCGAGCCAAGGATACAATTCCTTTTTTTTATACACATACACACATATCGTTAGGTTTAATAAAATTTCCGTCTATCAAGCAACTCATTCTGTTCAGGAACAGCAAAAACATCTGCACTCTTATAAAAAGATCTCGCTAGCAGCACGTCAAGCACGGCCCGACTGTGGACCACCTAAATCTGCAGAGCAGTCAGACAGAATTCTCACCCATCTCCGAGATTTATACGTCGCTCTTTGAAGGTGAACCCTTTTAATAGATATTAATCACATCTGTCTGGAAACATTTAACACGGGGGCGAGTTTTCGAATACGTTTTTCTCTTAACAAGGGAAATGAGAGCAGCAATCGAAAATGAAGTCAGTATGATAAAGAGGGAACAACGCGTTCAAGTACACTTGGATAAAAAGTTACATTAGGTGAACAGATAGTATGGCTGTCACAATGTTTAATTAGAATTTATTTGCTTGATTAACCAGGCCTACTTCGATAAAAACGATCTTGAAAGAAATATTTTATTTATTTATTCATTTTCAGCGTTTTTTTTTTTTTTTTTTTTGTTGGTGTTCCTAGCCGACGCTGCCCACCTGGGCGACGCTGGGTTCAAGGTAGCGACAGGACTTGACAGCAAGCCATTTGTTCAAATCAAATACATTTTTCCTTTTTTATTTTTTCTTTCACTCTTTAAGCTATGAAGGGTACTTGAAATTAAATATCAGAGTGTAGATGCCACCCTTTTTATTTAAAATAGAATCTCCCTCTAAAATAAAACAAATGTTCACTTGCATTAGTCACTGGCCAAAGTATTCAGTAATGTCTGACTGCAGAGCCTCAGGTCCACACCGGAAATGTCACGGCGTAAGTCAAGGTCAGGAGTTTACAGTATGTGGTTGTCATGTGGTATAAACGGTCAAGACTGAGCGTAAGTGTCGTGAGCGTGGGCTACAGATGTGCGGTGACATCACTTCCACCGGTGTAGGCATGCAGTGTGCCTCTGCAGAGGGATGCTTTTTGATATTGTACGGGTATCCACCTTAATAAAAGGACAAGTGTCTGTCCATCAGTGTGTCCGTCCAATTTTTATATCTCTGTCTTTCCAACACATGGAGCATCGCAAACATTTGTAGTAATCAAATGCACTGCATTTGTCATTCCAACAGATGGTGTATAACAAATATTTACTCTGGGTTTTATGAATCCCATTCCAAATGTTATATAACAGACATTCCTTGCATTTGTTATTCCAACAGATGGTGGATCACAAACATTTGTGATAATTAAATGCACTGTATTTATCATTCCAACAGATGGTGGATCACAAACATTTGTGATAATTAAATGCACTGTATTTGTCATTCCAACAGATCGCACATCACACATTGTTGCGATAAAATGCATTGCATTTGTCATTCTAACAGATGGTGGATCACAAACATTTACATGGCTTTTATGAATCCCATTCCAAATTGTATATAACATACGTTCATTGCATTTGTCATTCCAACAGATGGTGGATCACAAACATCTTATATATAATTTTCCAGTCTCCTCACTCACTCACTCACTCACGTCCATCCGAAGCCGAATGTGCAGTCGCCTTCTGCGCAGCTGCCCGAAAAACCTTACGAGACCGACATTGTGGCAGGCGGCAGATTTACGGCCGTGAAAATTCAAAGAGAAAGGCGACTTCAATTAAATCTCTAGAGGCCTGAAAGGCGATTTCGACTACAGCTCGAGACCTAATTACACATTCTGATTCAATTACGCATTCATTCAATACACCTATATCAGGTTTGTGGTGCTTATACTTATTACTATTTCATCTCATGCCCGTTTCATCTTTCGTTGTCGAAATGGGCTCTTTGTCTAGTTTGTAATAATAAAATGTACTGTATATGTCATTGCAACAGATGGCACATCACAAACATTTGTTGCGATAAAATCCATTGCATTTGTCATTCCAACAGACGGTGTATCACAAACATTTACACAGCTTTTATGAATCCCATTCCAAATGGCGTATAACAGACATTCATTGCATTTGACATTCCAACAGACGGTGTATCACAAACATATAGATGGCTTTTGTGAATCCCATTTCAAATGGCATATAACAGACATTCAATGTGTTTCTCATTCCAACAGATGGTGGATCACAAACATTTGTAATAATAAAATGCACTGTATATGTCATTGCAACAGATGGCACATCACAGACATTTACACGGCTTTTATGAATTCCATTCCAAATAGCGTATAACAGACATTCATTGCATTTGGCATTCCAACAGATGGTGGATCACAAACACGTGTAGTAATAAAATGCATTAATCCTGTGCTAATAGGGCTAAAGTCCAAGGAGAGAAGATTGCTGTTCTTGTAACTCAAAAAGGCTAGGCTTCCCCTTCGAAGGTTGCATTTTATTTTTCACCAGCAATTTAAAAATCCATTGAAAATAATTCATCAAGGTAGTTCTTAAAAGTCAGCACAAGTGAATTAACGCCCTGCTAAAAATCGCTATGTCATTCATGTCATATTCTATTAAAAATAAAAAAAAAATTCCAGAGAGGGAGAGACAAAAAGCCATTCCAAAAAAAAATTTTTTTTAATAATTAATGTGTTGTTTGAAATTCAGCAAACAATGACCAGTAAAAATTTAATAATACAATATAAAAGATCTTCACGCCTCAAAAGAAAAGAAAAAAACAAAAAAAAAACAACTTTCCCATCTAGAGAGAGATGAATTCCCAGAATGAATCATGCGCCTTTTTCGGAATCAATCAAAACCCAGCAGCTCCACGATGAAAGCCTTTGTGCACACACAGCCTGGTAACCCCACTGCATTGCAGGTTTTCTTACTCCTGAAACAGCCTGTGGGCACGTGGACCACGCAGACGACCCGAGACGTGGATAAGCAGTACCGAGGGGTGAATTGTGAAAGGGCAAGGACAAATTATCCTGAAACAAGGCGCATAATAGAGCTTGTTTTTATTAAAACCGAAAAATAAATAAATCAAAATGCTGCCAAACAAACAATAGCCATCTATGTGTAATGGTGGCAGTTCTCCCTAACATCAGTACTCCACTCTGCTGGCAGTAGAGCCTGTACTCCTCCGCTGACTCTCGTTTTAGGTGTTTCTTTGTCCTTTTTCGATAGATAGATAGATAATTTTAAGTGAGTTCACCTAAACTACAGTTCCATCCAGGTCTGTTTTTGCCCCTTTTGCCCAATCCTGGTGGGACAGTCTTTGGCCCCCTCAAGCATGAAATGGACTGAGAAGGTTCTACTCCAGGGTCACCAACTCCATTTTATGGAGCGCTTACAGTGACTGCAGGTTTTCATTCTAATCCTTTTCTTAGTTAGTGACCACTTTTTGCTGGTAACTGTAGTTTAGATCGGAGTTGTAGACCCTTGTTCTGGAATCGGCACAGCCCAGTGAGGGCTACAGCGACTGCAGAGACCCTCCAAAAGCACCAGACTGTTACCCCACTTGTTACTATTTGTCCAGTCAAGTTTGTCTACTTTCTACGTGTGAGAAGGTGTGTCTGCTGTCATGCTCCTTGTATATTGTGGGCGGATCCCCAAGAGAAGGGGCCAGCCCTCCATCAGGGTTCAGAGACCGCCCCCCAGGCGTATAGAGACTCCTGGGAATTGAAGTCGGGGAGCAGTTCATTTTGAGTGCACTTCTGGGGGACTTTTGCCGAGTTTTGTGGATTTCTGCTCTGATTGTCCAATTTTCTGGACATTCAGGCTTCTGGTTCTTAGATTCTTCTTCTGGATTGTCGATTTGGAACTTGTTTGCCTTTTAGGCGAGTCCCTTTTTTTGATTATTTTTGAACCTTACACTGTATTTTTCCTTCTCATTCAATAACTCCTCCTTTGTAAAGTATTCTTGTGCCCTTGCTGTATGCAAGCCAGGGGTTTATGGTGATCCTCTCCTTTGTGGGGCATTTTGATTGTGTTTTGGGGACATAGTGAAAGACCACCATGTTAGCAACATCTCATTGTGGGGTGTTAACCGCTTGCTTTGACAAAACTAGGAAGGTGACCCACAGGCACACATGTGACACTATCTACTTAATATAGCACCTTTATCTACCTTTCTATCTAATATGGCACCTTTATCATCTATATAATATAGTGTCCTGCGGTGGGTTGGCACCCTGCCTGGGATTAGTTCCTGCCTTGTGCCCTGTGTTGGCTGGGATTGGCTCCAGCAGACCCCCCGTGACCCTGTGTTCGGATTCAGCGGGTTGGAAAATGGATGGATGGATAATATAGTGCCTTTATCATCTACCTTTCTATGTAATATATCACCTTTATCATCTACCTAATATGGTGCCTTTATCATTTATCTAATATAGCGCCTTTATCTACCTTTCTATCTAACATAGTGGCTTTACCTTTCTTTTTACTGTAGCGCCCTTATCTACTTTTCTATCTATCCATCCGTCCATCCAGTAAGGATCATTCTATTTTAGCGATCGAGTCTTAGTTGCTTGTACCGGTCGTGTAATAGTCGCAGTATTATTCTTATTTATGATTTATAGAATCCAAGATTCAGAAGGCGGCTTCACTCACAGTGTTCTTTCTTTTTCCTTTGCAGCTGCAGGCTGAACTCGATCAGGAATACCATGATAAATTCAAGAGGCTGCCTGTGGAGATCCAAGAGTTTGTGCAAGAAGCTATGAAAGGGAAATTCTCGGACGACAGCGATCACAGCGCCACATCTTCAGTTGTGGGAGCGGAGAGCCGGAATGTGAACCACAAGACTCCCCTCACCGAGGATGAGCTGGAGGAGGACGCTACAGAAAAGGCATTTGATACCCCACTTTAGTTGGACGGGGGGCGGGATGTCGAGGGGGACGAATTCCACTTTGTGCCAAGGGCAGCTGCTCACCTCTTATATAACCCACAGAAGGGGCTCGATGAAGGCCAGCGTCAAAACACGCAGGAAGCTACCTTACTTGAATGATTACGTTTTGTTTCTTTATGATGATGTTTTTGGGTTTAGTAATAAAAGTCTGTTACGGTGTGTTTTCGCGGTTTTACACCTTACTTTATGGGTCAGCGTGCCAGCGTTCTGGGCCTGTGTCAACCTCATTATCAACCACTACGTTTAAGTGACTATACACTTGCAATATTTTGAAGAAAAATAAAAAGTTATCCGGAACTGGCGATCTCAGCTGCATGTGATCCCATTTACAAATTGCCAGGCTACAGTACACGTGTACCACACACTTTGGGATGGCCGCCACCAAATGTATCCCTGATCGGTTGTGCGTGTGTGTGTGTGTGTGTGTGTGTGTGCGTGTGTGTGCGTAACACGACAACTCAAGTAGCATTTTCTCTTTATATTTGCACTAAAAAAAAAATCGTAAAAAAACGAAATATCTTGCTTTTAATCGGCAAGCACTGGCGGCTTGTTAAAAGGTTCTTGGTTACATACATTATTGATTATTTATTGCTGCTGATACGTTACTTTTGAATTTGACTGTCTTTACAGGGATGTAGCGCGACCCAATTTTTTTTTTTCCTTCGAGTCCTGCTGTAACGAGAGTACACAGTATGGTCCATCTACGTAGAATCGTAAACATCGTGAAGACTTTCTTACACTGGGAGAGGTGCCACGTAACTTGATTCATGCAGAGAAAAAACAAAACCCGAAACCGTCCTCGAGTCAAGTCATTTGAAAGTTTGGGGTTTTCTGCTTCCATTTTTCTTGCACGAATGTAATTTTAATTTTTCTCGCCTTTCGGACAGAAGCATAAAAAAAAAACGGAAGAGGAACTGAATAAGCCATGTGACGGATTGACTTTAATCACGTGAGGAAGAGGCGGAGGATGTGACTTTTTCTTTTTTTTTTTTTTTTTAAAGTCGTAAATTAAGATTTGCACGAATTTCGTTTTTTTTTTTTTTCAAATCCTTCACCCGTAAATAATATCAAAATTTATTATTGATCACGAGGAGAGGGAGAGCTACTGATATTTATTATATAAAAACTACAAAAAGTGTAACATTTTCAGGTTCTTTTTCTTTAATATAGCCGCCCAAGACAATGAAAAGTAATGCTGTTGTTTTAAACAAAACTGTACGGCTGCTTTTTTGTACAAGTGTCAGTCTTCATTTGCACGTTATAGTTTTTTTAAATATGCTTTATTTAATATATCTCTCTGTATAAAAAAAGTACAGTGCTGCATTTTGTAAACAATTAGCTTATTGAGAATACCCACAGGGATCAATCGTGGCCGATTGATCGAGTCGTTCAACCAATTTTCCATTTTTTTAAAAATCGCTGATAACGTTAAACGGCCGTTGGTTCATATCAGCTCCTTACAAACGGACCATTAGGTACCCACTGAATCCAACTATTGTGAAGTGTCGGAGGTTTGTTATCAGCAATTTAATGAGTGATTAGTACCACTCACCTGTATTAAGAGCCAAACAGTGTTTTTTAGAAGGGTAATTTCTGTTTTCACACGATACAAAGTCCAAATATTTGAACTTTACATCAGTACGGGTGAGTTTCTGTGTGAGAGTTTTGTCTCCGTTCATTTGACGCTTTTTCCAAAAAATATTATGATTCAATTTCCCAGTCTGCCTCGCAGTTAGGAGACCTGGGTTCGCTTCCCTGTGTAGAGTTTGCATGTTCTCCCCGTCTCTGCGTGGGTTTCCTCCCACAGTCCAAAGACTAACCCTAACCCTAACCCTAATGCAGGTTTGGTGCATTGCCGATCCTAAAATTGTCCCTAGTGTGTGCTTGCTATCGTAATCTCTTGGACTATTAGCGTGACTTTTTTCCCACATTCGACTTATACAATACCTGAAATTTTATGGTAAAACTCTAACCCCGACTTATTCGTGGGAGAACTTATCCGTGAGTATATACGGTAGTTAAGCACCCAAATTTGTACTTTATGTAAAAGTAAAGACTTTTCAAACTAAATTAATAAAAGCTAAAATTACCGATATTCATTCTCCGTTTCCTTCCTAACCATTTCCAGTTTTGTTTGATAATTCAATCCTCAGTCGAGAGTCAAAGGGAATTTTTAATGAAAAGAGTCAGGAGAGGACACGTCGTTGATAAGAACAGGTTCAATAACCAGGGAAAGGCTTCTTTTTTAGTCACAAGAATCACATGCCGACCCTGTAATTCTCCTAATCTCGTATAACCCAAGCAATGCTCAGGCCAACCTTTATACTGTCGCTCCGATAAGGTCACGTATGACACGCTCCTGAAGAATTCTGGGAAGATCTCAATCCCAAAACACTCAAAATTCAGGATAAGTGTGTTTTTTTTTTGTAATAATTACACACCATCATGGCAATTACCCTGATCTTGGATACCCCAGAAATGCATGAGTCGGTCTTTATACTTTCATTCCAATACAGTCACACAGTTCCTGGAGCATTCTGGGAAGATTGCCATAACAACTGATAAAGCTAACCTGTGAAACCGGTGGTATCTGTAACATAAAATGGCATCGAGGCAAAATAAATGGCTTTCAATAAAGTTACTGAACGCCAGAATCAACTCAATCTTCTCGTCTGTGACTCTTAAAGTTAAATGAGTGAAGAAAAAGAAAGAAGGTTAAAAAAAAATGTCAAATTCGTGATTTGATTTTCGTAAAACGGTGTATGACAATCGAAATGTCCGAGAGTGTCACTAAACCTCCTCAATCTTTCAGTAGACTCAGTGGGACCTCCTGGCTCTTTTAAGGGTCCGGTGAACGCGGATAGCATCGATGGATGGCGTGACGATCGACCGCTCGAGAGACTAATAAAGTGAAGCTGCGTTCACAAATGCGGCCAATTTCATTTATTTTCACTTTTTTTTTTTTATAAAAATTTCCGTTTTGTACAGTGTCCCATCCCGACGTTCGTAATTAGTGTTTTATTGAATTTGGAGCTGTTTAAAACCACTGCAGTTAAAATAAAGAAATAAATAAATATCTTTTTATTGATTTTTCTTACTTGAATTCTATTTAAAGGAATAACTTCATGAAGAAGGGTCTATGATGTGAGAGTCTCGTGCCTTTTATGTTTGCCTTGTTCGGTGTTGAATGTGTGAATTGCAGTTCTTTGGACATCTCTATTGTAAAATAATGCGCTTTCTGTATTGAATTGGATTCTCTGTGCACTTAATACATTCACACCGTATTATTTTTTTCTTTTGTTTTCCTTTTGTTTCCTGAATGAAAAGTTAAAAATGAGACAACTCATGAAATGCCGGACATTTTTTTTTTTTTTTGAACAATTATATCTTGCATTTTCCATGCATTTAATATATTACATGGATGAATTTTTGACTTGTCATATATTATATAGAAACCTTTAAAGGGACCTTGCTTGTGTTTCTTTAAACTAAGTGTGGCTCTTGTAAATTGTATTTCCAATGTCTGTGGGTTGTTGTCGTACTCGTGATATGCCTTTGAACATCACCGTCACTTGACGATATCGGATTCGTTTTGATGGAGTATACATCTTTGGTTCTTAAACTCGATGAATTCTTCAAAATGCATTATTAACACTTTTGTAAAAAGGAAAAAAAAAAATTCTATGCAATTTTGTGGCATGATGTTTCTTCCACTTGTACTTTTTTTTTGTGGTCTCATCCAAAGGATAATAAAAGTTAACTTAACTCATGAGCATCGGTCTGGCCTCTGAATTTTTTCTGAAGAGATATTAAGAGATGGGAAAACTCAGAGGGTCCGTGCAGATGTGCCCTCCATAATGTTTGGCACAAAGACACATTTTTTGGGTCACACTTTTTCTACACGGTCCCCCTATTTCAGGGACATGGCAATGGTGGGTCGTCACAACAGCAAATGGTGGATCTATTAAAGTTGGTCACATTTACTGTAGGACCATCACGTATCCCAGCTTGACATCTGCCATTCATAGACATCAGCAGGTGCTGTGCCAAGCCTCTCATGCAGCCATCTTCAGCTCCTGCTTGTCTCTTTGGGGGCTTTTATCTTCATACTCAACTGGACTGAAATCGGCTTGGACACTCAAGAATTTTCCATTGTTTAACTCTGATAAACTCCCATGTGGCCTCAGCAGTGTATTTGTCTCATTATCTTGATGGAGAATGAAGTGCCGTCCAGTGAGTTTGGAGGCCTTTACTGGAACTTGAGCAGATCAGATGTTTCTCTGCACCTCCGAATTCATTCAACAGTCACATCATCAATGATGAGACATGTGCCAGTCAGGACATGTGGCAGCCATAACACCCCCGGCACCGCCATGTTTAACAGATGAGGTGGTCTGCTTTGAAACTCGGGCAGTTCCTTGTCATCTCCAAAATTTGGTCTCACCTTCACTCTGATGAGGTTCATCTTTGTCTCATCTGTCCACAAGACCTTTTCCCAGAATCCCCTGTAATCTGGCCATCCTGTTTTTGTGGTGTTCATTTTGCAGTGTGGCCTCCTCTGTGTTTCTGTTCCTGAAGTCTTCTGCTGATAGTCGTCTCTAACACACACACACACACACACATCGGCCCCCTAAAGACTGTGTCTGGTCTGGTGGGCAGATGTTTGCAGCTTTTACTTGGCCAGAATGAAGATTCTTATGTCATTGTCAGTAGGGGTCTTCCTTGGCCTCCAGCCCTTTTGTGATTACTGAGCCCACCACTGTGTTTTCTTCTTTTTCTTCATGATATTCCAGACAGTTGATTCTGGTCATCCTAAGGTTTCACAGATGTCTCTAATGGTTTGATTCTTGTATTTTAGCTCCCCTGATGGCTTCTTTGACTTTCATTGGCACAGCTCTTGCCCTCATGTTGAACAATGGCAGCTACAGACTCCAAAGGGTAGAAGGTGTCTTATGAAGCCGTGAAACCCACCTGAAGAATTACAAACACCTGTGACGCCCAAACATTACGGTGCCCTCAATTGCCCTTTGGCATGTAGTTAAAGTGTTGTGTGACTGAAATGTCTGCCAATCCCCTCAAATGAAAGTCTATAACATGCACTTTAATCCCACCATCTGAATTGTTTGATTTGTCAGTTTTATACCGTGGAGCAGAGGAGTAAATCAATGTGTCATTATGGAGGAGACACTGTACTGCCCCACAGCTCCATTTGCCAAGGTTCAAATCCCACACCAGTCACAGCCTGTGTAGAGACTAAGACTGTTAGTCAACATTAGGAAAACCAAGATGGTTCATTTTTGGATTTTTGTTTAATAAAATGACTGATGACTGAAACCGCATATGGAGAGGGCACAGTTAATGGGTTGACGAACGCCTGGCAGGATTGTCCCAAGTCCCCTAGGTTGTAAACTCTACCAGTCTACAGCTTTGATGGTGTTACCAGCTCTTTTATAGGGTAAAGGCAAACTGCCTAAGATGATCTGCACTCCAAGTCTCCTGCGCCATACGAGATAATCTAAGCGTAAGGCTACTTGTGTTACTACTGCTTTCTTCTCTCACTTGTATTAGTGGAGTTTTACGCCAACACCATCACCTGACCAAGGTCCTGGGCAGCCACCGGTGATGCTGGAGTGAAGGTAGGTACCCCAGCTGTCCACGAGACCCACTGCATCAAATCCTCTCTCTTGGACGAAGCCTGGAAACAAATGAGGAGGAACAATTCAAGTCCATTGATGTTAGTGGGGTGGCTGAGTGGTCTTTAGGCCATCTACAGTATCGAGAAGAGCCCCGGTAACAGCCACAGTCACCACCCATGGAGTCTGGAAAAAGCCCCGGCCCTTACTGTTGGGATTGAATAAAAGGGGATTATTGTGTGCTATTTAGAGGCTGGATTGGCCGATGTTTCTTTCAATTACCGGTAACAATACTTTTAGTCTTTACTTTCTTCTGTTTTCTTTTTCTGGTTCTTCCATGGTGGCGTTGTTCACCACCACCATCACCACCTCCTGACTGAACTCCCGTGCATCCACCTGTGATATTCGAATGAAAACAGATACCCTAACTTCTCACAAGACCCACTGCGTCGAATCCTCAAAGACAGATAAAGAATGACTGAAGGAGATTGATGGTAGGCAGAATGCCCACTGGAGGCTGGATGGTCTTTTGGCCTTGGAACCCCTGCAGATTTTGATTTTTTCCTTTTTTTTCCTTCTCTCCTCCTAACTGTTTACGGGTGGACAATCTTCCATTTAAATCGTTTATGATAAGTTGTAATTATTTTGTTCAGACAAACCCGAATGAACTGAATCTACAAGAACTTAATGATGGCATTGCGAACATCTTTTTTGTACATTCATCCTGTAAGGTACAAGTCTGCATTAATGGGTTTACAGCGTTCTACGGCTGCCTTTTGCGGCTTTTTCTTTGCCACTGTGTTTTTAGTTGGAGCCTCCGCCCCCAATCATGAATATTGATGAGTTACCATAAAGTCGCAAAACACATAGAAACATCTTATATATAATTTGCCAGACTACTCTCTCACTCACGTCCGTCCGAAGCCGAATGCGCAGTCGCCTTCTGCGCAGCTGCATGAAAAACCTTACGAGACGGACATCGCAGCAGGCGGCAGATTTACGGCCGCGAAAATTCAAAGGGAAAGGCGACTTCGATTAAAGCTCTAGAGGCCTGAAAGGCGATTTCGACTACAGCTCGAGGCCTAATTACACATTCATTCAATACACCTATATCAGGTTTGTGGTGCTTATACTTATTACTATTCCATTCATTCCCGTTTCATCTCACGTTGTCGAAACGGGCTCTTTGTCTAGTTCTTAATATTTTTGCAGTGTGATATTAATTCATCCAGTAGATGGTAACAGAATACCATCCTCAGCGTTATTCAGGCTTAACACAGTAAAGCAGCTCACTATAAACGTCACCCCGAGTTCAACTCAAGCTTAACCGTAATTGTGCTCAGGGGTCAACACTGAAGTTTAAGAATGAAGGTGGCACCATCTATCAGTGTCTATGTGGATTTTGGTCACGTACACCAGTGTCCATAAACAACATTATCTGACATAGCGGAGTTCACTGATCACACTAAATTGGCTCGGTGTGATCAGTGAACTCCGTCATGGACCGCAGTCAGGTCCAAGTTTGCTTGCTGCCATCCTAGATAGACTCCATCTCTTTAATTGAGACACAGCAATCGCGGGTCAGAAGAAGCAGACCGCGTTCAGACTCCCATATTTCATTCCAGACGTTCTCTCATGTCAGATTTTCCTGCTTGTCGTCTTTAAACCGCTGCTTGAATGTGGTGCCCCTAAGTCGATGCGACTCATTCCAGTTGCAGAAAGTGCTTGTGCATTTTTTTTTTTTTTTAAAACCATAATACAGAACTCTTTAAAATGAATTTTAGGAGAATATCCCACAGGAGGATTTTTTTTTTTAGCCGCTGCTAAATTTGTTCCCCTTTAATATGCATTGTGTTTACAGTCACTGCCAGCAAATTAGTATTACCTGACAGTACCTTACGTGCAGATCAGACAGGCGGAACTTTTATGACTTGCTCTTCGCTTTGGGCAGCCCGAAAAACACAACGACATCCAATTTGTCCGATTACACGTTTTCACCTTAAAAATAAATTTAAACTAATGAATAATCTCATCCCTCTTCAAAATAAGCATCCACACGTCTGTTTTCACTGTCAGATTAATCCCTCTTAAGTCAAATTAATTTTAAATTAATTAATTTATTAATTAATTAATTTAAATCGATTTAAATAATATTTGGGATGAGTGGCATCCTCATAAGAGGGGGCAGGCATAACATCTGCAACGGCACAGCTCCACAGCCATTGGTTCAAACCCCAGCTCAGTCACGGCGTGAGGCGGAGTAACTCTAACCAGAGGTCCCACCCAAATCACTCCTGTCGGCAACTTTAAGGAGAGCTCATTCACGTCTCCATAAAGACCATGGAGCCTTTCCCCTTCTATAAAAAGTCTGCAACAAATAAAGTCAGATTAAAAACGGGCCTCGTGTGAATGGGCATGATGGGAAAATCCTGCAATTTTCTGTGAAAAACGGGACTGTAGTGGATTTTCCTGGTTAAAAAATTGAGGTAGTAACAGAACTTGTCCACACTCTTTGTATTCTCGCTGGGTCAGACATGCCCAGTGATATACGTGGGACAAACATCTAAAGGACTCGCATCATGTATACAGGAGCGGCGCAATGCTGTCAGAAGGAAATGACCCACGGTCTCCGATTTACACACCGGACACATGTTTAACTGGGACTCAGAGTCAAATTCAGAACCAACCCTGAGAGTGCCCTGAATCAAGGGTCTTTAACAAAAACACCATTAACAGACGGCCAGCATATACAGGCTTAAAAAGAAGAACATCTACATTATAAATAAAGAAACTTTATGATGGGCGGCACAGTGGCGCAGTGGGTAGCACTGCTGCCTCGCTGTTAAGAGACCCGGGTTCGCTTCCCAGGTCCTCCCTGCGTCAAGTTTGCATGTTCTCCCCGTGTCTGCATGGGTTTCCTCCCACAGTCCCAAAGACATGCAGGTTAGGTGCATTGGTGATCCGAAATTGTCCCTAGTGTGTGCCCTGTGGTGGACTGGCGCCCTGACTGGGGATTTGTTCCTGCCTTGAACCCTGTGCTGGCTGGGATTGGCTTCAGCAGACCCCCCCCGTGACCCTGGAGTTAGGATATAGCGGGTTGGGAAATGACTGACCAATACCCTCCAAACCCCATCTTACTAATCCACCCACCCTTCACCTGCTATATATTGCCTTTGATTCCTGTATGTCTAATCATTTTCCTCTGATGATGACACCTGGCAGGTTGTCGAAAGCCTTAGGAATATAAAATTTTAAGATACGGGACTCAATTTCTCCCTTTGTGGATCTCTAGCTACAAGTATGCATACCGTAACAAAGACCTTCACTTCCATATATATATATATATATATATATATATATATATATATTTATATATATATATATATATATATATATGAGACAGAAACAAAGGACAAGATAAAGGTTTGGGGATCCACCCAGAAAACTTGAATAATAGTGCTTCAAAAAATAAGAAAATACAATGAGTAATCTCTTGCGACTGAGTCCAAACGGGGCTGAGGGTGAAACAGAGGAGTGATGGTTTTATAGAGGGGAGGAGGGAAGAGGCGGGTCTATAGCGGTGCCCCAGGAAGTGAGGTCACTGGCAGAGCTGGAAGTGTGGTCAGGTGGCTTTTCCTTCTGAGGATCTGTAGAGGAAGGAGAAAAGGCATTAGTAGGCAGTGCCAACCCTTTTCTGGCATATAAGCCCATGACTAACTCCCATGAGCACAAGGGTGACTACACACACACGGAGATAACCAGGAGTGAATTAGGCTTAAATGTGGGCAGGGTCACTTAGACTGACAGCGAGTGTCACGACTTCTAAACCAATCCAACGCCTCCTCCAGGCGGGCCTAAAAATCAGGGACGGCGATTTTGAACTGGAAAGATCAACGGTGCTCTCGATAACCTGGTCCAAGATGCAGCAAGCCTCTGACTACAGTAAACTGTATTGTTGAAAAAGTCCCTTATTAAGCAAGAAAGTGTGTGTCACATGTGCACTGCATGTGTTAAAAATAAACATAACTCTGCGACAGGGTGGATGGACACCGGAAGAGACGTCAGTGGTGTTATAGCCAGTCTGCACAAGAATTACAGTCACTTGAGCCCTTCAGCTGTCACCAATGCATGTGACAACAGTACTGGTATTGAACATTAGAGCAGAGAGAGAGATCTGTGCCAAAGGACATCCTGGAAGATTAACCTGTCCTGGCGAGGAGGCCAAAGCGGGTCAAGGTCCTGGCAGTATATAATAAGGGAAGGACAGTTGGGGATTCAGGGTAAATGTCTTCATCTTCTCCATTTACATTATTCCAGGCAGCAGTGGGCATCTTTTTTTTTTTTTTTTTTAGGAATGACCTAAGAGGACACATGGCAGAGCAACATGTTTTGGCTCATCATTTTATGAATGTCACAGTTTGAACCCAAACAAAGAGCAGAGCAGGACCTAAGAAGGTAATCCTTGATAAGACCAGAGTGTCTAAAAGTTAGATCTACACAAGAAAGAGAAAGCAGTGTGGCAGATAAGGCACCACTAGGGGGCAGTATTTGCATTGAACCCCAAATCCAGAAGGGATTGGCACCTCACTCCTTCCATTTTAGCAATCTTAGCAAACCACAAAAGCATTCTGCTGTTAAAGATTTCTTTAATACATTTCATCCCGTGCTATGAAAAGAGGGGCGGCACGGTGGCGCAGTGGGTAGCACTGCTGCCTAGCAGTTAGGAGACCTGGGTTCACTTCCCAGGTCCTCCCTGCATGGAGTTTGCATGTTGTCTCCGTGTCTGGGTGGGTTTCCAAAGTCCCAAGACATGCAGGTTAAGTGGATTGACGATTCTACATTGTCCCTAGTGTGTGATTGGTGTGCGTGTGTATGTGCCCTGCGGTGGACTGGCGCCCTGCCCGGGGTTTGTTTCCTGCCTTGTCCCCTCTGTTGGCTGGGATTGGCTCCAGCAGACCCCCCGTGACCCTGTAGTTAGGATAGAGCAGGTTGGATAATGGATGGATGGATGGATGAAAAGAGACATTTGTTCATAAAGTTGGACACAAGTCCGCATAAATTCATTTCTTACTTTGCTGGTAAGCAAGTCTTTGGACGGGAATACCAAGCCATGAGAGCCAGCGCCGATGGAATTAGATTAATAAAAAATGAGATCCTCATGATTAGCCATGTGCACCCTGTGAGGGTGAAGAATAGAAAACTGGAATGAGTCGCATCTCTGACAGAAAAACCACGTCTTGGATTAGAAGTCTTCTATTCTGAAAATTCAGTGTTGCATAACTCCCTAATTCTCGGATTACAAAGCCAAAAATACTTCTTTTAGTCTTGAAATGGTAAAGATTAGAAGTAAATAGCTGTCTGCATGTTTTGTTTTATGCCATCCCAATTATTTGCTCTTCTTGCTTGAACAAGTATGGTGCCTTAACACCACATCTGGCTGCTCCTGCTAATTGACTAGGACTCCGTAGATATATTAGGGCGACATTTGTAATATTATCCCGACATGAAAAATGCGGACGCCGTGCCGGATATCGCGCTCCTCCTTTACCGGTTAAGTACAAATAAGGAGAAAGGCCAGGAGGACAAAGTGAAACATAAGAGGCCTCTTTTTGAACTTGAAAAGGGACATCCCTCGAAATCTCATGCCTGAGTAGAAATGAATGAAAGCCTTCATAATACCCTAAGCGTTATTTGGAGAGGATTACGTATCCACTTCATTATCCATTCTGTTCATTCGACCCAATGCACTCATTTCATTGCAGGGCTGTAGGAAGCCGGAACAAAATTCCGGCTGCTTTAGCTGTATGGTGGGAATCAATGGGAAGAGATGCCTGTCCGCTCCGCTTCCTCTGGGACAATTTTGAGAAGAAGTGACATTTACAGTCGTGGCCCGAAGTTCTGAGAATGACCCAAGAGTTGGTTTTCACAAAGTTTGCTGCTTCAGTTTTTGGATCTTTTTATCCAAGGTTTCTCTGTTATCAAGTCAAGTTGGGGAACATGCACTGGTACTGGTGCCGCACCCACTACACGGCGAAACAACTCGGGATTCCGGTTGGCAACTTCCCCCAGGCAGACACGCGGTCCAGTCCCACCCTCCGGAAATGACCCTCTATCTGCCGCAGCCAGGTGTTACGTGGGCGACCCCCTTGGCCTGGTCCAGCCACTCAGGTCCTCAACAATGAGCCGGATCACCCTCGGGGAATAGTGCCACATGGCCGTAGTGACGTTACAATGGCAGGCATTTCAGTCTGACAAGTGAGCATGGGAAAGGCGCTATATAAATGTATTATTATTAACTGCTACTCTGAGGTTGACTCTACTTATAGTGACAGCTCCATTCCTCATCATGGAATCAGTTGTGGGTTAGGGTGTTGTGTGGGGAGGGTCAGGTTAGGCTGGGGAGCACACATTGGTATACCACATGACGAAACAGCTCGGGATCCCGGTTGGCAACTCCCTAGGCCGACACGCGGTCCAGTCCCACCCTCAGGAAATGACCCTCTATCTGTCGCAGCCAGGTGTAATGTGAGCATCCTCTTTCCCTGGTCCAGCCACACTGGAAGATTCTGTGAGCTGGATCACCCTTGGGTAAGCGTGCCACATGGCTGTAGTGCCGTAACTGACACTCCCCTCACAATGCAGGTAATGTGCCTCATTCGGGACTCCATGAGCAACACAAAGTCAAACCAGCAGCACCCAAGGATTCTCCGGAGTGACACACATGACGGAGTCCAGTCTTTGTCTCAGGTCACTGGATAGCATCCATGTCTCACAACCATATAGCAAGACAGGAAGCACCAGGACACTAAAGACTTGGACCCTTGTCCTTTTGCACAGATATCGGGGGCACCACATACCCCTTTCTAGCAACCTCATGACCCCACATGGTGGCCTTGGCCTGGTCCAGCCACTCGGGTAATCGTGCCACATGGCTGTAGTGCCGTAACTGACACTCCCTCACAATGCAGGTCATGTGCCTCATTCGGGACTCCATGAGCAACACAAAGTCAAACCAGCAGTACCCAAGGATTCTCCGGAGAGACACACATGACGGAGTCCAGTCTTCGTCTCAGGTCACTGGATAGCGTCCATGTCTCACAACCATATAGCAAGACAGGAAGCATTGGTATCCTGAAGTAGAACTGCAAGCATTGCAAAGGGTTAGGCTTATGCACAGAGTCCATATTTGCAGTGTTGGCCCTTCTTACTTTTTCAAGACCTCTGCAATTCACCCTGACATGCTGTCTGTCCATCAAATTCTGGGCCCGATCTTGCAGAATCAGTGCTTGAAGTTTGTCAGAATTGGTGGGGTTTTGTTTGAGGACTGACCACAAGTTCTCAATGGGAGTTTTCTGGCCATGGACCCCAAATGTTTTGTTTCCCAAGCCACTTAGTTCTCCGGTGCGCCGTCATTGTTGGTCACCAAACTGTTCTTGGATAGTTGGGAGAAGTTGCTCTCGGAAGATGTTTTGCTCCCCTTTTTTATTTATGGCTTGGGATCGGGCCCAGAAGTTGGACAGGTTGCCAGGGCGAATTGCAAAGGTCTTGGAAAAGAAAGGGCCAACACTGCAAATATGGACTCTGTGCATAATGGAATTGTCAATAAAAGCCTTTGGAACTTCTGAAATGCTTGTAATTCTACTTCAGTATACCATAGAAACATCTGACCAAAAAGATCTAAAATCTCTGAAGTGGCAAACTTTGTGAAAACCAACACTTGGGTCATTCTCCAAACTTTGGGCCACGACTATACACGTCTTGGTGACACATTGGTGCAGTGGGTAGCGCTGCTGCCTTGCAGTAAGGAGACCCGGGTTCACTTCCTGGGTCCTCCCTGTGTGGAGTTTGCATGTTCTCCCCGTGTCTGGGTGGATTTCCTCCCACAGTCCAAAGACATGCAGGTTAGATGCATTGGTGATCCTAAATTGTCCCTAGTGCGCGAGTGTGCCCTGCGGTGGGCTGGCGCCCTGCCCGGGGTTTGTTCCTGCCTTGTACCCTGTGTTGGCTGGGATTGGCTCCAGCAGACCCCCGTGACCCTGTAGTTAGGATATAGCGGGTTGGGTAATGACTGACTGTTCACGTCTTTGCTTAGCAGATGCGTTTATCCAAAGCGGCTAATAAGAGAGATCAATGTAATCGAGTAAATGTAAGGATCTGATAAGGAGCAAGTGACAAAGCTGATCACCCCAAGTGAAGAGTGATTTGCAATTCCTAGATAATAAATACATTTAGTTAGCCAATAAAAAGGTGTCCTTTTGCTTGACTTCTCACTACATTCATAACACCTAACACGGTACAACACCCTAGTACTGCTAGTTAATAAAATGAAACGAACAGCTGATATGAGAAAGGTCACCAAATAAGGGTCTTCAAATGCTTCTTAAAGTCATCGAGGGAGTTAAATGGAGGTGGGCAGCTCATTCCACCAGCCAGGACCCACACACAAAGAGTCTGGATTGAAATTTGACTCCACCAGATGCCGTTCATCAGCAGACCGGAGTGGTCGAGGAGGAGCCGAGGACCTCACAAGTGGTCCTCATGATTCTCGATATCTTTTTGGTTTCTCCTCGACAACAATGAGATCAGAAAGAGATAAAATGGAGACGTGTTCTCTGGTCTCCTGCTTCTCAGATTTTTCTCCCCGAGGAACAAAATACCAAGGGATTCGAACAGGCGTCTCTTCTCGAGTTCCACCAGAGATCTCAGCAACGTCACCCAATGGCCTCCGATCTACTATTTTATTTTGCAACTTGAAAGTGTCTGCACTGTGCGCTCGGTTATAAGTTGGTGAAATGCATGGACAGTTGTTTGTGTTAATAAAACATTTTAGTATGACTGCAAAATCTGAAAAATCCTATTACCGTGTATACTCGTGGAGAAGTTCTCCCGTGGATAAGTCGGGAGTTGATTTTACCGTATAATTTCCGGTATTTTATAATGTCGGTCATATAAGTCGAATGCAGATAACTCATGCTATTGGTCCAAGAGATTATGATATGCTAATGGCCACTTGAGGGAGTAACCACGGCCTTTTTCTTTTCTATCTATTGTGCCTACGTGACCACACGGTAATACCTGAACTATTCCTGGAGCGACGTTTGCATTGATTGGTGTGTTTTTTGTATCTCACACCCTCATACACCTTTATCGTAAGAGCATCCCTTATCTACGATGGAGCGTTCAATCAGAAGAAAATTTGAAGCTGGTTTAAAATTAAACTTCATTCATAAACTTCGTAAACTTCCTAAATAAAGGCTGCAAAGCCATCAACAGTCAAGGAGGCCGGGGGGCTGAAGGGAGAGGTGAATGCAGAGAATAAGCAATGAGTACCAGAAGAGTTGATGAATTATGCATATCCTATTAGAGACCTTCAATTTTTATCGCTTTTAATCGTTATTTGGGTTTTAGTGTCTTTTTACTGTTTTCACAAAAGTAAACGAAATGCAAGTAGTAACACAGGTCTACTTTACAGTATCTCCCCTTCCTGTTATAAAGGAGAGGTAGGCTGATCCACAGTGATGGCAGCCATTAACATTGCAACCCCAAGTGAGACATGAGATATCAAAGTGATATTTATATGGCAAATAATTACATACTGTACATTATTAGACATGCAGCTCATTGACACGTGCACAATAATCATTATGTAGTGTATACACCTCAGATGGAAATAACTGCTCATACATAGGCTGGCACAGAGAAGAGATGTTGGGCAAGCATTTTTTGGAATGCCATGCCCAGACCTGTGTGGAGAGACTTGAAGATGGCAGTTTACAGACACTTCTCATCCAATCTAGCGCTGAAGAAGACCTGCCAAGAAGAATGGGATCAGTGGGCAAATCCAGTTGTGCAAAGCCAGTTGAGATTTAGCCGAGAAGTTCCAAAGCAAGAACTGAGCTAAAAGGGGCTTCTACCAAGTACTGAATCCAGGGTATGATTACTTCAGTGAATGAGACATTTCTCTTTTTAATTTCAATTTGTCGTTATGGGTTGTGGAGTGCCGACTGATGGGCAAACATGGCAAATGTGAGGATTTCAAATGAAATTTGCAAATCAAAAAGTGTGCAGAGGGTGAAGGGGTCTGAATCTGTCTGAATCCACTGTATATGGTGCTATTTTCAGTCTTATATGTAGCAAGACGTGTTGAACATTGTAATTTACAAATCTGAAAAAAGTGAGAAAGCTGGTAAGAATTAATAAAAATTGATAAATGGGTCCAGCATTCACTGGTTTTAATTGATAACATATTATAAAAAATGATGCCCCAACTCCTGAATGATGAGCACTTCCACATACAGTCATATGAAAAAGTTTGGGACCCCCTCTCAGCCTACATAATAATCAACTCTCCTTTCAACAATAAAGATAACAGTGGTATGTCTTTCATTTCCTAGGAGTACTGCGGGGTTTTCCGAACAAAGATTTTTAGTGACGCAGTATTTAGTTGTATAAAATTAAATCAAATGTGACAAACTGGCGGTGCACAAATGTGGGTACCCTTGTCATTGTGCTGATTTGAATGTCTGTCACTGCTCAATGCTGATTGGTTGATGAGCTCATTAAGCCTTCATAGACAGGTGTGTCCCATCATGACATATAAAGGTATTTAAGGTGGTCAATTACAAGTTGGGCTTCCTTCCCTTTGACTCTCCTCTGAAGAGTGACAGCATGGGATCCTCAAAGCAACTCTCCAAAGATCTGAAAACAAAGATTGTTGAGTCTCCTGGTTTAGGGGAAGGCTACAAAAAGCCATCTGAGAGGTTTAAACTGTCAGTTTCAACTGTAAGGAATGGAATCAGGAAATGGAAGGCCACAGGCACAGTTGCTGTTAAACCCAGCAGGTCTGGCAGACCAAGACAAATACAGGAGCGGCATATGGGCAGGATTGTGAGAATGGTGACAGACAACCCACAGATCACCTCCAAAGACCTGCAAGAACATCCTGCTGCAGATGGTGTATCTGTACATCGTTCTACAATTCAGTGCAATTTTCACAAAGAACATCTGTATGGCAGGGTGATGAGAAAGAAGCCCTTTCTGCACTCACGCCACAAACAGAGTCGCTTGTTGTATGCCAATGCTCATTTAGACAAGCCAGATTCATTTGGGAACAAAGTGCTTTGGCCTGATGAGACACAAATGGAGTTATCTGGTCAGAGCAAAAAGTGCTTTGTATGGTGGAAGAACACCGCATTCCAAGAAAAACACCTGCTACCTGCTGTCAAATTTGGTGGAGGTTCCATCATGCTGTGGGGTCGGCTGTGTGGCTAGTTCAGGGACTGGGGCCCTTGTTAAAGTCGAGGGTCGGATGAATTCAACCCAATATCAACAAATTCTTCAGGATAATGTTCAAGCATCGGTCACAAAGTTGAAGTTACGCAGGGGTTGGATATTCCAACAAGACAATGACCCAAAACACAAAGGCATTCATGCAGAGGGAGAAGTAGAATGTTCTGGAATGGCCGTCACAGTCCCCTGACTTGAATATCATAGAAAATCTATGGGATGATTTGAAGCAGGCTGTCCATCAAATTGAACTGAACTGGAGAGATTTTGTATGAAGAATGGTCAATAAGACCTCCATCCAGAATCAGATACTCCTCAGAGGCTATAGGAGGACAGCGTCTAGAGGACAAAAGGAGGCTCCACTAAGTGTTGATGTCATATCTCTGTTGGGGTGCCCACATTTATGCACCTGTCTAATTTTGTTATGATGCATATTGCATATTTTCTGTTAATCTCATAAACTGAATGTCATTGCTGAAATCCTACTGTGTCCATAAGGCATGTCAGATATTAAAAGGAAGTTGCTACTTTGAAAGCTCAGCCAATGAGAAGCAAAAATCCAAAGAATTGAGGGGTTCCCAAACTTTTTCAAATGACCATATTTTTATTTATTTTCATGCAGGCTTAGTACATCAAAGTAGTGTCTGGTTGCTATAATTATTTATTCCACAGCCATCTTGTAAATGAGTTCAAAGGCAATCAAAAATAAACACCACATCACAGGAAATTATGGCTAGCAGAGCCGACGGGGAGGCAGGTGCTTTTCCTGGTAATTTGCTTCTTAATGCTGGTCCATTACTATCCAGGCATTTCTAGGGCCTCTAATCCAAGTCACTGAGCTGGAGGCAATCGCAACACTGACTGATAAGGAGGAGGAAGGCATATAGGATTGGATGCCAGCCCATCACATGGCACACACACACACACTCTCAAATGATGACACCTCATTTTCTGGACACCAAGCTTTAGGAAGTTGAAAGGAAACAAAAATCCACTTGCGGGAAAAAAACATCCAACCTGGTATTACAAGGAAAGTAGCAGTCAATTTAAGATATGGGTACATATTACTGTGACCACTAGGGGGCGTTGCAGCACCATGAACCCCAGCCACAACAGCCTGGTTGTCAGCTCGACATTTCATGTGGACTCTTATGTTTCTCATCACCACATGCACACGGCAAATTCACATACACCACTATACGGACGACTGTAAAGAATCTGCAGATGTACGTAGGTTTGATTTAGGAGGGCATATTGGAGTTCAGATAGTTGTGGTTCCTTATACTGTATTTGTTGTTCCCCTCTTTTAGAACTTAAAATCTGTAAGGTTTTATTTATGCACAAACCAAAAGAATTTTCCGGTATGTGATAAAGTTAAGTTGACAGTAAGAGCCTTGACTTTTGATTTCTCTTATTTTTGCCTGAACACCTGAGGATTGCTTTCATTTTTGTTTGTAACACCTAAATTTCTTTTTTTTTTTTTTCTTTCCTTTCTGTAAATATCTAAGTTGTGTCTTGTTTATAAGCAACTGTGTCAAATAAACTTTCCATCCTTTTTGATAAAATGCCAGTCATCATTCTTGACTTTAACATCCTTCTTGCTTTTTCAATCAGCCTTGGTCCTGGTCAGTCCTGATTGAGTATTTGGTGGTCTTCCTCGGCAGATGGCTGGAGACAATTATTACCAGGAGTCTCTCCACGGCTCGGCCTGTGTAGTAGTGAAACAGGACAAACTTTAAAAATTAATAAACAAACAAATGGGTATCGCTAGCTAAATGGAGGCTGGCGATTGAGTCAGGAAGGCCCCGCCCACTGTGGGGGAAGAGAGTCAGGAGGGCCCCACCCACTGTATGGGAGAGAGTCAGGAGGGCCCCACCCACTGTATGGGAGAGAGTCAGGGGGGCCCCACCCACTGTATGGGAGAGAGTCAGGGGGGCCCCTGCCAGGGTTCCTATTCCTGAGGTCCCGCCTCCATCTCCCCTCGGAACCACAGTGTGATTCGCGTGAATAAATCGGTACCACAAGCAAACTGACACTTAGCACAATGGGAGAAGTCGCAAAATCAACCGGAATGTTCAAACAAATTACAGGAAAAAAAAAAAAAAAATCTAAACCTTTAAAGTAGTTCTCTCGTGAAAAGCAGACAGACATTGGATTTTATTTTAGATTATTTTATCTCTAGACATCTTGCCTGAAGGAGGGGTCTGAGTTGCCTCGAAAGCTTGCATATTGTAATCTTTTTAGTTAGCCAATAAAAGGTGTCATTTTGCTTGGCTTTTCTCTATATCTATAAATATATATAAAATCCTAAGCCTAAAAGTGCAACGGTGACGTTTTTATGTCACTTTTTTTGTCACACTTTAACTCGGGCTTATTTTAAAACCTACATATATATGTTTGGTATCATTCTGTTCAGAATTTCTCAAACTATAATGTGATGATGTTCAATTTTCAGATTCTTATTCCGTTTTTAAATTAGAAACTAAAAAAATATCAAGAACTCATATGAAGAGGAGACTTTGCGCCAAGAAATTTAACCAGGCCTGGGCCTGGGGTCGGAAATAAAAGACAAAAGTAGTACAACTGCTGTAGAGGTTTTTAAATGTTCGAAACGCCATGTGAGATACAGATCACACGGCATGGCAGCAAGCCAGCAGCTGATCGAGCAAAGAGGAGGTTAAAAAAAACCAAAAAAAAAAACACCATTTGTTTCCCATTGTATCAGCGTTTTAGAGGGGATTTCGGAGGAGCGACCGCATCTCCTTGGGGTGCGTTCAGCCCCTTCTTCACAACACAAGCGGCAGAGACACAGTGGCTGGCGAGTCAAGTGAGCAGGGTGTAACCCCCTACTGTGTGTATATTATATATACTGTATATATATATATATATATATATATATATATATATATATATATACACACACACACACATATACACACATTATATATTATATATCACACAGCATAAAGCTCAAAGAAAGTGACTGTCACCAAAGTGAAATCATCGAGAAAAGAGAAACTCGCTTAGCCTCTAATACACAAGCAATGCAATTGATTGATTGAAGTGCCATAATCCATGGTTTTTAGGAGCTGCATCTTTTTATGGCATGGGCTTACACATCTAGTACAGTATTATTATATAGGAGTCCGACAAGCAAGATGAAATGAAAAGATGTCTAATTGGCTCTAAGCCTGAATGACTGAAGAACTACAGTCTGCTCTTGAACCTTCATTCAGATTGAAGAATAACTCGTGACGGCCTCATCTTTCATTGTCTGGAGCTTTAAAAATGGGTTCAAGTTAGGAAGCGGACAACATCGGACTAAACACGACCTTAAAGCCTGGAGGCTTTTATTTTTTTGCTGTACCTCAGAACAAGAATCATCCAAGCCTGAGTCACATTTCTCACTCCTCAAAAGATTTCCATCCCCAATTATCTTTTAGCACGTGTTGGGAGAATTACCTTGCCGGCATCTTCGCAGAGTGCAAATCTTTCCCTTCCTGACAGCAGAGGCTCAGCACTTCTCCGGGGTGTCGGAATGCCATCTGCTTGCACCGCCGAGACCCGTTAACGCCAACATGTTGCCAGTCTTTGACGTGTTTCTCCTCTTTTTTTTTTTGAGGAACTTAACATTGTCAGTCAGGATACCGAATAGCAAATGGAAAGCATTGACAAGTTTATTTCCAGCATATGCCAAGCCCATTATCAAAATGCCATCTGCTGTTGGATTTTTGTGGACATTTGTCATCTTGAATTGCAGAAGAGAATTTTTTTCTTTAACTTTCTCTCTGTCTAGGATCCAAGCTGCTTTTCAAATATTATTTCACATTTTAGCTTGGCAGGAATTCATCTGTAACAATTCATTGGGCTGTACAGATATCCAACACTGGCAGCTTGGCATCGTTTTTTTGAGCAGTGTGTTATGGGAGCACCAGAAAGACATGAGAAGGATGAGCTTCTCTTGTAACAGTAGAACTCGACATACAACATGCCGTGATCGATGCACAATGAAATTTTATAGAGCGGTCAGAAAAATCGAGTAACGCAAGTGACTCACTGTACAAGACAGCTGACGGAAATCCTTCCCATGGTAGGACATTCCAATTGTAAGTTGCATATCGGGCATCACAGCCCCTCTCATACCGTGCGTGAGATGATGGCCGAAGAGGCCCAAAAATGTGACCAAGTCAAAACAAATAAATTCACAGAGTGTGATTAACACCTCTTAAGACCTCCGGCTCTCCTCTCTAGAGGAGATTGCCATCTCTGGACTGCCCTCTACAGCAGTGGTCCCCAACTCCGCTCCTGGAGGAGCGCCATGGCTGCAGGTTCATCTTTTCACGTTAAAACTGATTAAGTCGGTGTTTGTGTTGCAATTACTTAGTCCGTTTTCCTTAATTTTTCATTTAAGCTGGCACCCAAGTGTTCAATCTGCCTTAAGAATGATTTAAGATATGAAGAGGTAGGGGAAGTGACAACGAAGGTGGTAGGGATGAGAACGGCGCCCATACGCATGCGCCACGACACCAGCCCACTACGGAGAGTTGATTCTACAATAAAATAAAAAGAGGAATAACCTTGGAGGTCAATCATCACCCCGAAACCGGACAGTAGACGTCACGTAGTGTGTGTGTGTGTGTACCAAACTTCAGGTCAAACGGTTTGCGAGCAAGAGCAGATTTAATATCCTGGACAAACAAAAACAGACAGCCATGGTAGCGTATTGTATATGAAGAAAGTGTTTTGCAATGAGGCACCATACTGAAGAGGCTTTCCAATTTCATTATATTTGAATACAGTGACAATGAAGACCTTCTTATTCTTACTCAACTGCAATTCAGTGTACACCCAGCCTTACAGGACTTTAGCGTCAGGAGAATCGGAGACTCCAGTTTGGCTAATCGTCCCACTGACTGTCGATTCCTGTCTGCGCTCAGTGTTGCTTACAGTAGATGGGTTGTATCCCACGATTAATGAATCAAGGAGGTCTTGAAGACGGCCGAAGGATATTTTGTAAACTACTCCATCTCGTCAGCCCCCCCACCCCAAGTGACAAACCGATGCGACACATTCCACAGATGCGCGAATTGGATTTTTCAGAAAATCCGTTACTTGTAACAGATAGCCGAGTTTCGTCCTCCCTTCGTGTGCATCAGCCTAACAACCACAGGCTGCCAAGCGTGTAAGAGATGCTCGGGGATTTGGGTGACTGTAATCATCTGCCGCACTCTAATTGAAAAACTAATCAAAAAATGTGTACCCGTTTGGCATGAAAGAATCCTCTTTTGTTTGTTTTCTCATCATGCAAGCCAGCAGTCAGACAAAGTAATTGAGGTCACAAATACAAATGAGAAACACAACTTATTAAGAGAGCAAAAATGAATCTAGACAGCAAATTAGTTAATTTAGCTGTAAAAAAAAAAAAAAAAAAAAAGTTGGATTATTTTATTTGCCGTCTCTCGTGCACACGGTGATATTGCCTGCTGTTTCGGCACAGCTTGTTATTGATTGTAGCCATTCCTCACAACATGAGAGCTTCAATTCTTTTTCCTGGCTTATATTTCAATAGGAAAAAAGTCTGCAGGTTTTCCTTTCAGGTCCCTCATCTCGGTTTTATGTCAAGATACACAGGTCACTTTACGCAACGTCTGTCTGGAAGGGACGATGGCAGATGCTGATCTCGTCGCCGGAGGATGTCCGATCATGTAACTCGAAAAAAAAAAAAAAAAAGCTCAAGGCATCTCAAATTAGACAACCTTTCTAAATGTTCAGTGTTTGGAGATCTTGCTTCTAAGTTAGAGTGTTGCTTGAATGAGTCGGTTGTCCACGAATGGGGACGTTAGCCACTCTCTCTCACTATGTGGTAACGTAACACGAGATACCAAGCCTCTCCTCTCATTATCAGGTCCAAAATGTTTTATTGCTTGAGTCCTGAAGCACTTGTGATGTGCGAGTCCTTGCCTTGCGCCCCCAAAAAACACGAGGCAGAGTTTCGCTACTTTAGCAAAACCTTGAATGGCAGGGTTACTTATTGCAGCGGCAGCTACCACTCTCCTACACGCAGACATAGCAAGTGGGCAGAGTCGGGGGGTCAGATCAGTGGCCAAGTTATAATGTCACCCATCGAGAGACGGGTGCTTACAGCGTGATCGAGTGGCTCGGAGTTGTTCCTGCAGCGCTATGCTGCGAACCTGTGGTTGCCTCGGCAATGGACAAGCCGTCCTCCACAGACGTGGCAGTCGCGCTTCGGCAACATTATCCCATTTTGGGGGTCCTAAGAGAGTTCAGAAACCTCACACGCTTAAGTCCCATATAGTTCCCAAAACTGCCCACCGGTTGGGGAAGATTTTTCACCAAGCCCTGGCTAGAGAGAAGGGAAGACACAAGATTGTTCGAAAAGATGGCTTCATAAAATGATCTAATGCACAAAAGAAGGCTCAGTGGAGTTAAAAGGGAAAAAGAACTTGCTTGACAAGGTGAACAAAACTACCAAATACAGAATTCAGGAGTAGAGCATTAAGTCAACAAAATCACTCAAGCATGGTAGAAAATGCAACTCACCAAGTCCGTATTCAAATGAACCACCAGGAAGTACCCATATAGGGTTGAGGGCAGTCCCTTGGTGGTGATGGGCAGGTGGCCCCGCCTCTGGGGGAACCACCCACAAGACAAAAGGCACAGAACAAGGGATTGGAAAACAAAGCAGACCATTAACAAAAGGAACGTGAACAAAGAAATGACGCAGAACATGACATGAACCAAGAAAACGAAACCCCATCTGAGTGAAGGAACCTGGACTGAAATACGAGGGGGACTCAAGCAAAAGTTAGAAAATGGGATTTATAAGAAACCTTAACAAAACTGATAATGTCATTTCTCAATGGAGTCTCCACCCTTCTAGGCAGGGTGGTGCAAGTGCATTGAGAAGTGCCGGGACTCCAGCAGAATAAAAAGGTTTGGTCCCGTCCTCTCCACATTGTACTAGTAAGGCCATCTGTTCGCCCAGGACAATGGTGACTCTCGAAACGACCAATAGATATGCACGAGAGGAAGTCCCCCCCCATTCAAAAACATTGAATGAGCTATTAAGTAGCCATTAACGTCGTATCAAGACAGCAGGTACACTTTTTAAAATGTCATCCCATAATCATCCTACCTATGAAACATTACAATTGCCAAGAGAGATCGATTTTCTAAAATGTCATTGGAAAGTAAAAAGTTTTGAGAGAAAAAAAAAAAAAAAAAAAGGTGTCAGACACGACAGAAGTGACAGACTTAACCGATTTGCTAAAATGAAGATTGCCCAGCAGCACCCAGGCCGACTAAGACGGAGAAAGCCTGCAAATGAGCTCTCACGGTTCAGAGGCAAACGTCAAAGGCATTAAGCCCGTTGCTGAATGGGCCTCCGTTTTAGAGCTTTGCCGCTGCGTGCTTTTCTTTACCTCATCTTTGACGTATTCTTCTCCAAAACGGGCAATTAAATGAGAAATGAGGGCAACTTTTTTTGAATTGCCACCTCCTACTGGGCATTTAGCCGCACTCAGCAGATGCCAAAGACCTCAGGGTGCCTGCTATTGTATGTTTAATGACCAACATAACTGCGACTCATCATTTTCTTTCTCCTTTAAATGAAGGGAATCTTAAACTCCGGTGTGTTACTGGAATTAAGGCGTCCATTTATTCCACACAAAAGAATAAACCTCTGCGATATACAGTGGATATAGAGAACGTGATTTGGCTTTTTACAGACGTGCTAGATCAATGCTTCCCAAACTCGGTCCTGGGGACCCCCCCCGTGGGTACAGGTTTTGGTTCCAATCAAATTCACAATCGGTGATAACACCTCATCTCATTTAATTAGCTGGTAATTCTTTTCTCTTATTCTACATTCAGTAAAGCACCGTAGCAGGATTTTTATATGTTTACAACATTTAGTAATATTTCTGCTATTGATTTAAATGCTTAACTCCCCTATTTTGCCCTTTTCCTGTGCAGTTTTTTCCCCCCTTCGTTGTCTCTTATTAATGACAATTAAAAATGAGAAGAGCAGACACCCAGGTAAACGACACAGAATAATCAAAGGCTGCTACTACGTTAGTGTCAGAGCCACTAATAAGTAAATAACGGAACAATTAGGACACCTGGAAAAGCAGAATGAAAATATTGTTAAAAAGAAAAAAAAAAAAAATACATTCCCATATAGCTGCTTGGTACATTTTTTTTTTTTAACCAAACTTAAGTTTCTAATTTCTCTATTGTTCCTAAAGAACTTGGGAAATAACAGTTCACTTAATTAGCCCAGGAGTCCAATTAAGAAACAGAAGCTGCTTAGAACAAAAAACAGCAGCCACAGGGGGTCCCCAGGACCCAGTTTGGGAAGCACTGCTTTAGATAAATAAAATAAATAAAAGACGTATAAACACACCCTCATCTGAACACACTCCAGAATAACTGAAAAGAAAAGGCAGTCCAGGTGAGGGGCTATACGGGTGTATTGCTGTTGGTATAAAAGGACCCCCGAGGTGGGTTTCTTGACAGACTTCTGCTGAATGATTTCATTGGCTGAAAGCCCTCCGTGTTGGTGTGTCACAGAGGACATGCAACTTTGTTCATAATGGCGTTCAGTTTTATGGTCATTTTCTGCTCCACTACAACCTCCAGCAGGTCCAGGAGGCGTCCCATAACTGAGCCTGCCCTTGTAATTAGCTTGTTAACTTGGTGGTCCTCTCTTAAGGTGACCTTACCAGCCCAACACACACTACAGAAGCTCACAACAGCCATCATGGAGTTATAGAAGATGTCAAGGAGGTCACTACCCTCGTTTGTGCGGTACAGGTTACGTCAAATGTTGTTACCTGTAGGTGTGGACCTTATAAACTTGCACATGAATTTAATAAAAATACTGTTCACATACACCAGATTCTCTCATTACAGTATTCAGCTAAATTTTTGCAACACGCGGACTTTATCAAAATATAACCAGAGAATATAACTTGACAAATCCGCTCGAACGGGTCATGCGGACCTCAAAAACAGGGGCCTGGGGTGGTCGCCCCACTTGCCACCCCCAAACGCTGCTCTTGCAGTCTCCCAACGAGAGCCTGCTCTGCCCTTTCTTCTCTAGTTCCTCTGTGTGTGTGTCAAGATCAGACCACCAGGTCATTAATATGGACCCACCCCAGGTACTCCTGGGAGTGGACCATCTCAACATCCACTCCTTAAAATAGTGATGAGACAGACGCCCTTTAGTGTGGGGAAAGTCAATAAGCAGTTCTTTGGTTTTTGTTAACGTTAAGATCTCCACCGGACTCCTCTCCTTTGTCTCATTCCACCTCATAAGTGCAGAATCATTTAAGAATTTCAGTAAGAGACAGGAGCTTCACTTTGACATTTTGTTATGTTGCACCCTTGTCTGCCCCAAACCCACCCCCACTGAGCAACACTTAACACCACAGAATGACAGCGAAGAACAAATTTTAGGAAAGTTTTGCTAATTTATTGAAAACTGCAAGTTGCAAGTTTTTTTTTCTCCAGCAGTCCCAATGCATTCGGGCCAATTCACTTGGCATGAGTGTAGATTTTATGTGATGGCTGGACAACCTGCCCCGAGACTGTTCCTGCCTTACACCCGATGCTTGCTGGGCTGCAGCTGCCTCCCTCCCGGGATAAGCGGGCTTGGAAAATGGACGGATGTACATGGTGGGACTGTATTATAGAGATGAGCTCTTTGCTGTGCCCCAAGTGCTGTACTGCCACGAGCCACTCAGATTCTTACCGTCTTAAAACGGCGATTCATTTATTCTAATTTAGGGGATCCCAGGAATGCATCCCACCTTGACTCGGCTCACACATTCACACACAGACATGTAATACTGCGGCTCAAATAAACCAACGACTGAGAATGTGTGGAGAGAATAATGGAAACAACAAGGCAGACGTGAAATGACCCTTCTCCAAACCACCCTCGGACTCGGAAAACGGACCCCCTAAACTCGGAATTACTACTCGCTAACCTGGGCCAGGAACTCTTAATGCCAAACGGTTGCAGGATTTCATTCCAACCAGCTTCACAAATCAAGGAGTCAGCATAACTTCTAAATGATCTAATCATTTAATTAGCTAGTCAGCCCCCCCAGTGGCGTAAGGGGGCGGCTTTATCGGCCAAAAGGCTCAGAACAATTTGTATCTAAGCAGCAGTAATATTATATTATATAAAATTATATATTAATATTACTCGTGAATTAAAAAAGTAAAATTCTGATTTTTATCCACAAATAATATTCAGACTATCCTATGACGGCATCAGACACAGCAGTTAAATTTATGAGGCAATAACAAAAATAATCATAACACAAATAATTTCTAGGAAGATAAACTAATTGACAATTCATAATTTCGTTTCATTATCAATCTGAATGCATTCTTGCTCATCCCCACCTATCACTTGTACACTACACTGGTTCTGGTTTTCGTAGCGTAATTATATTAAACTAATAATTAGAACACTGCTTATCAGTGCGTCTATACGATATTCAAAGTCAAAGCAAACTTTGTCATCTCAACCATATACAAGTATACAGATAGATGAAATTGCGAAGCTCAGTGTCCACAGTGTAACCACATGAAGTGCAAATAAAAATGAAAACAAACAAGACATTGTGCATTCTTGACTAGCTGCTGCTTATAAATAATTATGTGAAAAATTATTGCTGTTTCTCTATATATGAATAAATCTATGCAAAATGTATCTTAATTTTTCTCTATTCGTCATTTTAATTTTCTATTTAAATAGGTTAACATATTCAGATACGTTGGAGGCCGGCAAATTGAAGTACCGTCCCGTCCCAAGTGGCACGAACCCCGAGCTATGCCACTGCCCCCTCCTCTTATTCTGCGTTCAGAAAGATGTGCTCCTATGATATTTACACGTAACGTATGTCGTAGCTTTAAAAGTGAACTTCACTTTACCATATTACTGTTACTTCACCTTCATTTCATTATGTCCAAAATTCACTTTGTCAGATTTTTAATTCATTCATTTCCCCCCCTCCATTATATTTAAAGACAGATTCTGATTGAGAAGTGGGGCAGATGCAGGTCCAAATGACGCAGATTGCTGCTAGGAGCTCATGTTTAGTTAATTAGGGAGACAAAAGCTCAAAGCAGCGCCCCTCAACCTCACACTCAGGCCTGGCGCCGGCGCGCCCCCCCCGTGGCTGCAGGCCATTTGTGCCAATCACTTGGACCCTGTAGGAGTCCTTGCCCCCTCTAATTGATCTCCTCATTTAATTAGCCAGTCTTTGTTTCCCTTCATTCAGAAAAGCATTCAAAACATTTTAGAATAAGAATTTCAATTGAGGAAGTAGATTCTATTCCCTTATTTCAGTTATTTTTATTTACTCATTTTTTCCTACTATTAAAGTTTTACTCTGTTGGCCTGGCTGTCTCTCATGGGTGGGGGTTGATTTGATTTGAACTTAGTGTTGTAAAATTTGACTTGCTTGTATGGAATGTTATTGGCTTTTAATAAATTCAATTAAAAAAAACATTCAGAAAAGCACAGCATTGTGATTTTTGTATTTGTAAGACATTTAAAATTTTTTTTTTTTTTTTTTGCTATACAGTTTAAGGACTTGTTTTTATATTCATTTACAAATCCCCCCCCCACCCCCCTGTGGTTTGCTCCCTTCATTTTAACCCAATAATGTCAAATATCAGGAGACAGACAAGCAGCCAGCCAGACAGACGACATCTGAGCAGAAGACATTGAAAGGCTGCTATGACCCACTAAGGTGCTCAGGAGTTTCGGAACAAAAAAAAACAAAATTGGGAAAACAAGCTTAAATAAAATAACATATATACATTTAACAATCTAATATAAAAAAATAACTAAACTTAGCAGTGTAATTTCCACATTGACCCCAAAAACATAGAAACTGGGAAATAGGAGCCTGATTAATGGAGACCAATTAAGGGAATGAAATACAAATCCACCACCTGAGGTGGTCCTCAGAACTGAATTTGAGAATAAAGGCTTAATTAACCATAATAATAAAAGTCTTAAAGTGCAATAAAAGAAAAATAATTCAGCTCAGCGTAACACACACACACACACACCTCTGCTACATTTAGCAGCCTTGTTTTGTTAGCCAGTTTTTGCCAAAGCAGAAGAAAGAAAGCAGAGTTTGTGTAACGAGGTCAGGAGTGCAATTAAGAGCAACAGCTGGTGGGCATTAACACGCACCATCAAGGTGGTCCACAAAACTGAACAGGAGAGCCACCAGTTTCTTACTAATCAGCACACAAAACGACCAGAATGGGAAAGGAGAGGCTCTGCTTTAACACCGAGTCAGTTCAATCAGGGTGTGAGAGGACTGCCATTAATTGTTAAACAGTTTGACACAATTGAAAGGGCAAAATGAGAAGTTAAAAAGAAAAAGGTAAAAGGAAGGGGTTAAAAAAAGACATCCGAATTTCTTTTAAATTTAAGTGTACTCAGGCACTTTTGTGAATTCAAAAAAAGAAAACAAAAAATAAAAACAGAACAACAAGACATGAAACCAACTCATTGATTTGTAAAACCTGTTTGAAATAAAAAAAAACCTGCCATCACAAGGCTATCCCACCAGACTGAACTTATGGTCTAAATAAACGAAATAAAAACAAAACACCAAGCAGTAGCACATAAAAGTAACAACATAAGAATATATTTACTATGAAGAGAAAAAAAAAATAATAATAAATATATATGTATAATATATAATCTTTTAGAATTTTCCTACAATTTTGGAAAAGCAGTACGCTGCACTGCCATCTTTTATATGCTGGCAGCCATGACATCATCAGTCATGTGATGCAAAACAGCCACTCAAGCCACAATCAAGATGGCCACTGAAAAGAAAATGACCTCATTAAAATGGAGTCAAGCCAGACAAACATAGATAGATAGATTGATAGATACTGTAGATAGTGAACGGCACTATAAAATAGATTTGTAAGTTCCTATATAATAGATAGATAGAAAGGCACTATAAAATAAATAGATTTGAAAGTTACTATATAATAGATACAGTAGATGAGCAGAGCAAATCACACAGAGTTTGGATTGAACAGAATATCTTTATATATAATACCCTACCATGGCTGTCCGTTTGTCTGTCCAGGATTTTAAGTCACCTGTACCTTGCAAACCGTTTGAACCATTGACCTGAAATTTGCTACACATACACTACGTGATGTCTACTATCCGCTTTCGGGGTGATGAGTGACCTCCAAGGTTATTCCTCGTTTTATTTTTATTTTATTTTATTGTAGAATCAACTCTCGGCAGCAGCCAGCAGGGCGGCCATGCAGCACATGTGTACGGGTGCCATTCTCAACCCTACCACCTTCACCGTCACTTCCCCTACCTCTTCATATCTTAAATCATTCTTTAGGAAGATTGAAGTGCCAGCATAAGTGAAAAATTAAAGAAAACATACTAAGTAATTGAAACACAAACACTGACTTAATCAGTTTTAACGTGAAAAGATGCTGACGAAAGAAGAGAAGAAGCAGGCCGCTAGGGTGGAGAAGAGAAGAGCTGCTCAGGAAGCAGCCAGCGCATCAACCTCTGAGCAAACAAACGGTAAACGTACAGAGAAAAAGAAGGAAAACTAGGAATGCTCAAGTCAAGTTTCAAATAATAACACAGATGAAAACAGCATGGATGAAAATGACAGGACCCTTAACCAAATATTTTGATGCAGAGCCTTCAGAGTTTGCACTCCCTCCAGTGATTCCCAAAGCTCTCCACGATTTCTGCACCTGTCTGCAGGATGTTCGTCCCACTCTTCCTGAGCAACCAGCTGCTCCAGCTGGGTCGGGTTTGAAGGGTCTTCTCCAGACTGCATGTTTCAGGTCTTACCATAGATGTTCTATAGAATTCAAATCAGGGCACTTCCGAAGAGTCCCATGTTTAGTTGTCAGCCATTCTTTGGGGGCTTTTTCCTGTGTGTTTTGGTTCCTTATCCTGATGGATGATCCATGACCTGTGACTGAGACAGAGCTTTCTGATCCTGGGCGGTACATTTTGCTTCAGAATGTCTTGAGATTTCATTGTTTCCTGCACAGACCCAAGACCCCCCTGACAAATGCAGCCCTAAAACATAAGCGAGCCTCTTCCATGTTTCAGAGAAGCTTTGATGTTCTGATGTTTAAAGCTCCATTTTTGTCTCATCTTTCCACAGGAAACATTTGTGTCTTGTCAATATGCATTTTAGCAAATTCCAGTCTAGCTTTTTTATGAGGAGTGTTCATGGGACTTCTTCGATTGAGCCCACTGTCACTCAAACAGTGATGGATGGTGTGATCAGACACAGATAGACCTCAACCTTAGAATTCAGCTTGGATCTCACTGGAAGTTGTCCTTGACATTTTGTTTCCCGTTCCCACTATCCATTTCTAGGGAGGTTGGCATCAGTCCCTTGGACCTTCGACTTCTTCATAATATTTGCAACGGTTGTCAAAGGAACATCAAACTGCTTGGAGGTGGTGGTCTTCTAGCCTTTCCCTTTAACCTGCTTGTCTACCATTTTCTTTCTGATCTCCTCATACGACTCCTGTGCTTTGTCTGGTCCACGTTCAGTGTGGGACACACGATGACACCAAACAGCAGAGTGACGACTTTCCTCCATTAAAAATCAACTGAATGACTGGATGATTGGAGACGTGCATGATATAAATTAAAGGAAACAGAGAGTTTGAAAAATCCCTCGAATCCAATGATGTAGGACCTTGTCAAAGGGTACCAACAAAAGTGTCCAGAGACCGTTTTAGAAGATCTTGGACGAATAAGCAACACTCGTTTTGTTTTACTCGATGACGTCTCAAAGGCATGCAGGTGGACCCATACAAGGGACGATTGCTTGTCATTTCATCACTTTTCAGGAGACAGACAGCACTCGCTCAATGAGCTCTAAGGGGATTGTCTGTATAAATAAATAAAATAAATAAAATAAATAAATAAATAAGGGTTCCTCCTGGAGCCTTCATGTGGAGACAGTTCTTTTTGAAATCTAAAATGGTTCCCCTGTGGCATTGCCCTGAAGAACCACTTCCTACACCAGGGTCCTCATGTATAAACTGTGCGTACGCACAAAAATGTTGCGTACCCCTGTTTCCACGCTCACATCGCGATGTATAAAAACTTGGCGTAAAGCTGCACCCATTCTCTTGCCAACTCAATGCATTGCATAGGCACGTTTTCACCTCGGTTTTGCAAACTGGCGGTGCCCTGTGTCAAAGTAGTGCTGCTGTTCCTGTGTGGCTTCCCTTTCTTTTTAGATTCACATCCCTGACGCGATTTTATTAAATACACTGAAATTAACCAAGAAATTACAGCACATTATTTCCTTGCCTCCACTTGATATTCACTGAAATTCTTCTGTTTTCCCCCCTTGCTCTTGACATTGTCTTTTCATAGAACGCTGAACTCAAGGCGCTATTCATATTGATTTGCATATTTAAAGAGGTGTAATTCTGGGAGGAGTCGGGATGGGGCGGCAGGCGCATGCACGTAGGTTACATTTCACGCCAACCGGGATTTATGTAGCGGAAGAACCTGGAAGTTGGCGTACACACAGATTGATGCAGCTGGATTTTTTTTGGGCGTACGCACATTTCTATTTTTGTCCGTACGCCATGTTTTCGTACGAATTCTACGCACAGCGTTATACATGAGGCCCCTGGAGTGTAGGAGCTAGGAAGCGGCAAATGTCTTATATATAATCGTCTGTGTCTGTCGATATGTCTGGCCAGCCTGGAAGTGCGAAGTGGAGTCGGGATAAGGGCTCCACCTCTGAGGATACACAAGTGAGGCGAGCACTTTAACAAAATGATACCTCAGAAGAAAGACAAAGTCACTTAGCTGCTAATACACAAGCAAGGCGAGTGCGTCGACAAAATGAATCCTCCTAGGAGAGAGATGCCCAGAGTAGTTCCTTTCAATTACCAGACATCTCTACATTTCAGTTTTTTTTCCTGACGATTTCAATAGTTTTTAGAATCCCAAGCTTTTTACAGCCTTGGCTTACACAGCTTAGTTACATTATAAATGTTATAAATGTCACTTTCGAACATAATACAAAAGTGTATTGCATTTCTGCTCCATGGCAGTGTTGCAGATCTTACTTCTGTTAATTGTATCGAGTCACACAAAGGGAATAGGAAGAATTTTTTTTTTTTTAGTACCTTCTAAATTAGGACCTAAACGGAAATGTACAAAAATAAATAAATATACCAGGATATAAGATGTTGTGCTTCCTTATTTGCCCTGCCACCTTGGCTTTAATGGAATCTGCAGAATAGAGGGAGGCGTGGACCAAGTCGACCGGCTGAACAACTTCAGGAGGATATTTGGCTGGGATTTCACTTCCAAGTATTATCTGCTTGTCTCATTTGGCTATAAGGGTGATGAGGAGTTCAAAGTTATGATTTCTGTGCCACATTTTATGATACCGTCGGCACTCCAGTCAAACGTGTTCCTTACACCTTCGGCTCGTGAGAGAGAAGATCAGCTTTCCCTTAACCCATTATAGTCTCCCAGACCACAACCCCAGAGCATGATGCTGCCACCACCAAGCTTCACCATACTGATTGTATTTAGCAAAGTGAGGAGTAATGCCAGGTCCTCACCAGATATAGTGCTTGGGGTTCTGTCCAAGTTTTTTTGTCTCATCAGACCAGAGACTCTTTTTCTTGGTGCTCTCAGAGTCCAAGTGGACGGTCAAAACGCCTTTGACTCAAGAGTGGATTCTGCCTGATTGATGAAGTGCTACTCAGATGATTGTCTTTCCAGCAGGTTCTTCCATCTTATCCATGGCCTTCTGAAGCTCCGTTAGTGTGATCGCTGTGTTTTACCTCATCTCCCTGTCCAAGACCCTTCATACCCAGTTACTCAGTTTTGTCAAACAGTCAACTCTAGGGACAATTAGGTTGGTTCCAAACATCTTCCATTACAAAATTATTCAGGTCACTGTGCTCCTGGGAACATTCAGAGCTTTAGAAATTCTTATCCCATTGCCCTTTTTTTCTCTGCCTCACCATACTTTCACCTTGGAGGTTTACAGAGAGTTCCTTGGACTTCCTAACTGGGGTTTTGTCCTACCATGCAGTGTGAATCGGGAGACCTTTTATACTCAGGGCCACATGTGCCTTCCTAAACGATGGCCAATCAATTCAAATTGCTACAGGTGGACTCTAATCAAGTTCTAGGAGAATTAAAGCAAAGGTCGGGGATACACCTGAGCACAATTTCATCAGGCCTGATATTTGTGGAAATGAGAGATTTCACTTTTGGATTTGTAATAAATTTGCAGACTTTTCTGAAAACTTGTGTTCGCTTTGTAATTATGGGTTATTGAGTGTAGATTGATGGGCAAAAAAGGGCAAATTGAAATGAAAAGGGCAAGCTGAATGTCGAGGAGGAGGGGACTACAGCGTTGAGTGGGAGGGGTTTATCCCAAATGGTCTGTTAACATCTGATTGGTCAGTTTTTTTTTCTGTTGCCGAAAACACGACACAAATCAATCATGGCGCAAGTAATTTCATATTTTGAGTCCCAGTGACTTTATTGTCATACCGAAATGATGTTCCCCAGGACCTCGGTGCAACATTTACACAATCAAATAGAGCAGAACATAAAAAAACAGGAAAGTAAGAAACTGTACTGTACTAAAGCTAAACCATGATATACTATAGTTATTGATTTATTAAATAAATAATAAATAAATAGATTGAATAATTTGACATGCTTAATTATGGATTAATACTTGTAACAAATGACAATAAGACACAACAGTAAGAGATGTCCAAGGATGGTAGATGATTCAGATCAACTACTTGAAGCAGATCTGAGGGGTGTTGGACAGCACAGAGTTCAGAGTCCAGACAGCCGAGGGGTCAGAAGCTGTTGCAGAACCTGGGAGAAGTGGTGCGAATGCCATGATACCTTCTACCAGATGGAAGTAGTACAAAGAGACTGTGAGGAAGGGTGGGAGTGAGCCACAACAATGCCATAGGCTTCGCGAGTACGACGCTTGATAAAAATGCCTTCAGTGGAGGGTAGAGGGGCCCCAGTGATCTTTTCCGCTTGTAGAACCATGTGGTCAGAGACACTGCAGTTCCCATACCAGAGAGAAGGGATTTATGTAAATCTGCTTTCACGAGATAATAACTTCTTGCACTTCTCTGTCCTTAATTTTATTATCCAATTTAATTGGTAATATCCTAGCTGGCCATTGTAAAATTCAGTCTTTAATTAAAGACCTTGGTGTGGCTCTTAGACTGGCTATTGTTGGTCTGGGTCTGTGTTTTGTTCTTCTTGCAGTGTATCCTGTCAATTCCGTTTAAATTGTATATTTAAGTTGTATATTTTTCCCTAGTACATGTAGCATAAGCAATGAGCATTCATGACAAACTTATAGCAGACTAAAACCCAGCTAAGATTCACACCATCCATATGACGGTGATTTCTTTATTTTTTCAGTGGGGATCCCAGGAACGCACCCAGCCTCACACTCACTCCCTCACAGAGACAAAAAAGCAACCAGTAATAAAACAGAAATTAAAGAATGTATTAAACAATAATAAATGAAACTACAATGATCCCACCCCAGTTCCCCTTACGATGATATACAATAAACACAAACATAACAATAACCAACCGCACATGAAAACAGCAACTGATGAAATGAAACGATGGCGGTAGATAGTCCAGAGATCCGCTCGCTGTATGTGAATGTAAAGGTCAGTCCCACCAGGATTTTCTGATGAGATGATGAAGAGTGAGTGGGATCAGGAGCGTTCCTTCATTCTCACGTCGACAACCAATCCTCATGCAGCAGGAAGACATCAGACAGTCCATACACCCAAAACAGAAGACGATCCAAGACAAGAACGAGAATCCACAAGTATAAAACTGGGAAGGCAAACAGACAGGTAACTCCAGACATGAAACACAAAAGATTTTTCTTTTCTGTAGAACTGGCCCCCTTTCAAATCTCACGCAACACCCTTGTCCCCAGCAGCCCCTGCTCCCTCAGCAGACGACCAATCAGAGCCTCTGTAGGGACTGCTGGGAGTTGAAGTCTCTTTACCCAGTAGCACCACACAATTTCATCCTACGCATCAAGTATGTCCCCTCCCACTCAATATTGTCCCGCCCATTGACATTGCCCCTCCTATTGAACATTTGGATCCTGTCTGCAGAGATACATACTTGAATTGATTCATTTCAGATGAAACCTCCAACAACATAATGTGTACAGAAATTTGAAGTGCCCTGAAAACTTTCTGAATCATCTGTAAATCTTACCTAAAGCACTAGCATCTTGCAGTTCACTAGTGCGCCTCTTACTGAAGGTCAGTATTCAGTATCGACTCTCATTTTTTAGTTACTATTTATAGACATTTATATTTATTACAGTTTAAAAAGTTTCATACAACTCATACATCATCATACAAGACCTCTTCATTTTGTTTCTGAAATGCCAGTGTCGTCCGCTTGTTTTGCAACAATGGTAAAAATAGACTCTCTTTGAAAATGATGAAGTGCTTAGCCTGGCCTCTGCCAAAAATAAATAAAGCATACTTTCTTCAAACAATTCCATCACGCACACTATAATAAAAGCCGCGTTGAAATTCATTGGAAAACCCTGGGATCCATACAACAGAAAATGAAATCCAACAGCAGAAAACTAGATAGAGAAACAGTAACTGCAAAACTACTGTGAGTGATGGAGTGTGATACAACTGGAGGAGGTGTACAAACAAAGTGGCAGGCCAAGTGCGTTCACGGTGGGTTCTTTAGTCACAGATTAGGTGAGACCCCCGACTCTTGCCTACCTTTACTCTCTTTTTTTGACTTTGTTTTCTGCAGGTACCTTTTACTTGTTAATTTTCTCCTGCTGTTTTCTAAAGGTTGAACCTAAGGAGGCAGGGCCTCCAATCTTTTTTAAACCCTAAGTTGTATTGCCAATGAAAAATAAAAACTGTTTCAGGGTATGATTGTATAGTATCAGATAATTGAATATTCTTATATTCGCAATGTGAGGTTGAAAGAATCACAGGGGTAAGAATGAATGTTTGGCATCAGTAGATAAGAGGGAGTTTGGCTTTGGTGTGGAGGCATCACACCTTTTTTGGGATGTTCTTCTTGTGTGCTGTGAATCATGACACCCCAGTCTCTGTGGTCAAGTTGTTTCAGTTTTAATACCCGTTGCAAACTGGTGTTCTCCAAGGTGATGCACTCGCGCCTTTCCTCTTCATCATCATCATGGATTTTCTTCTCAAATATGCTGAAGAGCAGCACACATAAAATGGAGTAGCTGGGTTTGTCACCCAGCCAATCTTCGACTTAGACTTTGCCGACAACATTGCTTTACTTGGAGGAAGAAGAATGAAAGAAGCATAAACCTAACTTGTCATAATGCCTAAAATAACTAAAGACGTAAGGCCTCTTGAGGATGGCTTGTGTTCTGTTCAGTGTATTGTGTTGTATTGACTCCCTTTTTCTGACACCCACTGCACGTCCAGTCTACCTGGACAAGGGTCTCTCTTTCACTCTTTCACCCAGCTTTCCCAAGGTTCCTTTCAATTTTTTTTTGAGAGTTTTTCCTTCTCTTCTTAGAGAGACAAGGCGTTTGATGCTGTCAAATGGGTGGGCCTGTTAAAGCCCATTGTGGCACTTCTTGTGTGATTTTGACCTATGACAAAAATAAATTGTATTGTATTCTAAAGAAGTAAGATTCAAAATTAACATCAAAAAGACAGAAGCACGTACCAACCAACAGTCAAACTCCAACATTATATGTGAAGGACAGCAGATATTACGGGTTGTGCAACTGGGTACTGGACTCAGCAAGTGCGTATTGGTGGAAAATCCTCCTTCATCATCAGCATGAACACTGGCACCCCGCAGGGCAATGTGCTGAGCCCCCTGCTTTACTCTCTCTACACCCATGACTGCATAGCTAAGTAAAGCTCTAACGCCATCCTCAAGTTTGCTGACGATACCACAGACCAATAGTTCTGATCAGCAAGGATGATGAGACGGCCTACAGGGACTCCTGGCAGAATGGTGTCAGGACAACAATCTCACCCTCAACGTTAGCAAAACTAAGGAGATGATTGTGGATTTCAGGCAGCAGAGCACAGCCCTATCTACATCGGAGGTGAGGCTGTGGAGCAGGTCAGCAGCTTTACGTTCCTCGGAGTCACCCTCACTGATGACCTTAAATGGTCAAGTCACACTGCGGCAGTAGTCAAGAAAACCCAACAACGCCTCTACTTCCTCAGGAGACTGAGTAAGGCCCGGATGTCCCCTACAACCCTGTGCAGATTCTACCGGTGTACTGCGGAGTCCATCCTGACAGGATGCATCAACTGTGCGTAGTTCAGGACTGCAGAGCTCTGCAGCGTGTGCTGAGTTCAGCACAGCAGATCACGGGCACACAGCTCCCTGCGATCCTTGACATCCACACTACATGCTGTCTGAGGAAAGCGAACCATATCAGGCGGGACCCCAGCCACCCTGCACTGTCACTTTTCACCCTCCTCCCATCGGGGAAGCAACTAAAGTCCATTCAGACGCGCACCTCCAGGTTCAGGAACAGTTTCTACCCAACTGCAATCAGACTCGTGAACAATCAGTAACCGTGTTTCACCTCCACTGCTACCTGCACATATACTTCTGCCACTGTCTCTATTTATTCCTAGGATTCTGGTTTTATTTATTTACTTATGGACATTAATTTATTTATTGTGTTTTTTTTTTGTCTATGTTCACTACTGTCTGCGGGGGCACATGCAAGCAAGCGTTTCATTGTACATGGTACTTGTACAGATGACAATAAAGAATTGAATTGAATTAGAATTGAAATATTTCTGGTCAGTGGTAGCACTGAGCAAATCAGACATCAGAATATCGAAAAGTTAAGTCTGGGCTGCCTTCTGGTCACTGATGAAGGTATTCCAGTCTCAAGTCATCTCAATCAACAACGAGAAACATATCGTTCAAGCAGCATGACTATCCATACTTCTTTATGGCAGTGAGAACTGGATCATCACTAAAAAGCTCAGAATCATGCTCAACACCAGGCACTTGCATGGAGTAAGAAATGACACCCTACATGACAGAATGCAAGTCAAAATTATACAACAGCGGCGACTCAGATTCGTCAGACGCCAGTAACCGAGCTTAATAACCAATATGTTCTCTATGAGCCATCTGAGAACTATGGGAACAGAAGCAGACGCAGACCATGTTTAGCATATAATACGGTCGTATGAAAAAGTGTGGGACCCCCTCTCAGCCTGCGTAATAATTGACTCTCCTTTCAACAATAAAGCTAACAGTGGTATGTCTTTCATTTCCTAGGAACATCTGAGTACCGCGGTGTTTTCCGAACAAAGATATTTAGTGACGCAGTATTTAATTGTATGAAATGTGGGTCCCCTTGTTATTGTGCTGATTTGAATGCCTGTCACTGCTCAATGCTGATTGGTTGATGAGCTCGTTAAGCCTTGAACTTCATAGACAGCTGTGTCCCATCATCAGATATAAAGGTATTTAAGGTGGTCAATCACAAGTTGTGCTTCCTTCCCTTTGACTCTCCTCTGAAGAGTGACAGCATGAGATCCTCAAAGCAACTCTCCAAAGATCTGAACACAAAGATTGTTGAGTCTCCTGGTTTAGGGGAAGGCTACAAAAAGCCATCTCAGAGGTTTAAACTGTCAGTTTCAACTGTAAAGAATGGAATCAGGAATTGGAAGGCCACAGGCACAGTTGCTGTTAGACCCAGCAGGTCTGGCAGGCCAAGAAAAATCCAGGAGCGGCATATGGGCAGGATTGTGAGAATGGTGACAGACAACCAACAGATCACCTCCAAAGACCTGCAAGAACATCTCACTGCAGATGGTGTATCTGTACATCGTTCTACAATTCAGCGCAATTTGCACAAAGAACATCTGTATGGCAGGGTGATGAGAGAGAAGCCCTTTCTGCACTCACGTCACAAACAGAGTCGCTTGTTGTATGCCAATGCTCATTTAGACAAGCCAGATTAATTTGGGAACAAAGTGCTTTGGACTGATGAGACACAAATGGAGTTATTTGGTCAGAACAAAAAGTGCTTTGCATGGCAGAAGAAGAACACCGCATTCCAAGAAAAACACCTGCTACCTCCTGTCAAATTTGTTGGAGGTTCCATCATGCTGTGGGGTGGGCTGTGTGGCTAGTTCAGGGACTGGGGCCCTTGTTAAAGTCGAGGGTCGGATGAATTCAACCCAATATCAACAAATTCTTCAGGATAATGTTCAAGCATCAGTCACAAAGTTGAAGTTATGCAGGGGTTGGATATTCCAACAAGACAATGACCTAAAACACAAAGACATTCATGCAGAGGGAGAAATACAATGTTCTGGAATGGCCGTCACAGTCCCCTGACTTGGATCTATGGGATGATTTGAAGCAGGATGTCCATCAAATTGAACTGAATTGGAGAGATTTTGTATGAAGAATGGTCAACAATACCTCCATCCAGAATCAGACACTCATCAGAGGCTATAGGAGGACAGCGTCTAGAGGACAAAAGGAGGCTCCACTAAGTATTGATGTCATATCTCTGTTGGGGTGCCCACATTTATGCACCTGTCTAATTTTGTTATGATGCATATTGCATATTTTCTGTTAATCCAATAAACTTAATGTCACTGCTGAAATCCTACTGCTTCCATAAGGCATGTCAGATATTAAAAGGAAGTTGCTACTTTGAAAGCTCAGCCAATGAGAAACAAAAACTCCAAAAGAATTAAGAGGGGTTCCCAAACTTTTTCATATGACTGTATCTACTAGTAGACCATGATGTGCCCACCGGCTGTCAACGAGATAAAGGCTGATTGAGAAAAGTGGAGAGAAAATGTAAATGTCTGACGACCCACCCACCATATTTGCATTTTGAGTGTTTTCCTCTCACATTGAAGGGATGTGCAGGTTCAGTAAAATGGCATCACCTGTGAATGAGCGTGTTTAGGATGGAGTCGGTTTTTCTATGGACTCGCACCTCTTTTCTGTGGAAGGTCCCTGCTTTGCTCACAGTGCACTCAAGTTAGCCTTTGTCCTCCAGTTAATTATCTAATAAAAAGTGAACAAAAGAATTGCATACCAATTTTGAAGTTGACTGATATTTAAACATTAATGTGCCTAAAATATCTGCTGGCTGCACCTTCCTTTGGTACTTTGCATGACTGGTATTAAAGGGCTCCATCTTGTGGATAATTATGAGTATAACTGGCTACCAGCATGACGATTTGCATTTGAACCTTGGGTATTAAATTATTTGTTATTTTTTTAGTATTTGTTACACTGTATTGTTACAGTGAGGTGTTTAAGGGCGCTGTAGTCCTGGGAACTCAATGTCTGAAGTACTCCAACTGTGAAGTCTAAATTCTAAATGATGCCCAGTGAGCCTAATCTTCATCTGTGAGTGAACGTCGAAAAGCCTTTAAAACAAAGTAATGTGAAGAGGGAAAGACATTGGTTTATCGATCGTGCAATCTCGGCTTACCATAAACAAAGGCGCTCAGGTGCAACAAGAATATTGAAAAAAATAAAGAAGGTAGGCGATCGACTTTCGAGGCAACTGGATTGGTATTTAATTGGAAAAAAAAGTAAACAGAAAAAAGAGAAAAGACTTGTGAGTCTAAACTAATTTAAAGATGCTGTTGAAAATCATCATTGGGGGTTACATTTACGGGTAGTTGAAAAATGTGTAGGGCCAGTTTGGAAACACACAAATATTTTTTGTAAACTGGAGTCTCGATCAGAGTGAAAAGATGTGAGGACTTCAAAAAGAGCCATCAAAGCAGGCCAGGACCTTCACTAGCAAATCCCAACTGCTACCGACTGGCTTTGGCCTACACAGTAGTCCCAAAAAGGGACAATGGCTTTAAAAATTCAAAATTTAAGAACTGACCCAAAAAATTAACCAAAATAACCTACAAGAGAGAAGGGGATTGTAAACGTCTGGCTTGTAGACAAAAGGGGCAACGAAGAATTTTTTGACTCCATTGACCATTTTATTTTATAACATTGGCTAATAATGACATTGGGCTCTTAGGCACAATCCTTGACTTGTTTAGGTTATATTTATCAAATCAATTTCAGTCCGTATAGAAATGTGCTGATAGTCTTTCATCATTCTGCTCAGAAGTTAAATATGGTGTCCCGTACAGCTCAGTATTTGGACATTTATACTGTTTCACTTTTATTGGGAACCATTGTAAGAGTTGAATTTGAACGCCTGGTGCAATGTGCACCTAGCATGTATCTGAGTCTCATATCCTTCTGAGCTTATGCTTAAAAGCGGACGCTGTTATTTTATTATTCACTATAATAAATGTATTTCTTGTTATTTTATATAACCCCTTAAGAGAAAAATGTTATATTTATGGCATAGTTTCCTATTTTTGTACCCAGCTGGATCATAATATATATATAGGCCATTGTTCTTTTACTTTTCACCATGAGAAACAGTGTGCACGTGGTGAAATTCACAGATCTCCTAAAACAAGAATAAAAATAATACATTTAAAATGTCATGTACATCCTAAGCAAACAGGGCTATCAATCAAATTGTGGTCCTCTAAGGGATCACCATCTGCCATGTCCCGTTAGCAACTAGGTGTAACCAATCATGTTAAAAGTTTTCTGACTATGTAATGAATTCCTCTTAAAGAATAGTCACCTAATCACAATGGATTGTATAAATAGAGTGCAGAGGACGCTTTTTCTTTGCAAAAACACTGATATGATGCTTTTTGCCTCTTCAGAGATTTAGATAAAGAATAACGATTGACGCTTTCTCCTGCCTGTGTTGTATTGCTTAAATCGGGGCATTCCAGGGGGGGGGGCGTGTCTGTATACATTAAAAAATACACCAGTAATTTTCACTCGTATGAAGATGACACCTAACTATACTGTTTGCAATGTATGTGCTGAATGCGTTTTTGTTTCCATCGTCCCGTTTGCTGTTTATAACGTGTGCGTCAGTGAATGTTGTCCCCGTAAACACAGAAGGGACGGATGAGGGAGAGAGACCGCAGCCCCAAGATGAAAAGCACCTGTTCACAATCAGTCACATCCGGCTCTTTACTATTTAAAACGATCAGGAGTGGAAAAGAGAGGGAAGAAGGAGAAAGACGGAGATTTCATTTTACGACAATGAACCTGAATTTTACCTGCTATTTTTCACAACGCACTTTTGTATCCAGTTTGTTTTTCATTCCGCCGGATTTACTTCAGTTCAATCATCGCCAGAGACCCCGGGGTTAGACTTCATTATCCACCACACGCTGAGGAAACACGGCGAGATTGTTCCATTTTTCCAGGAGATTCAAACACATCCATTCTTTGTTGACCAGTCATCCGTATTCAGGACAGTAATATACCCGGACTCAAGTTCACGATCATTGTCATTTCCGTTTTCATCCAGTTGTTATTTGTGTTGTGTTTATTATATGTTACAGGGGTAAGGGAGGGTTTATTATTGTGTGTATATATGGTGTTTTCACGCTGCTGCTTTGGTGGAGGGATATACATACTGTATCTATATATTTTTTCTAAGTGGGGAATGTGCTGTAGTGTTTTGTTGTTATGTTCCATTTAATATATTTATTCACTTATTTGACATACCTGCTTTTGTGTGCTTATGTTTAAACTGTCGATTGAGGGGAAAATATTATTTGTATATGTAGATTCATCTCAGTAATTTATCCAGGCCACAGGTCTTGGTAGTGTAGCTGCCGGCTAGGTAAGAGGTCGGCCGTTACAACTATACCTTTCTTTTATACCAAATGATGCCTCCCAGGTGGTAACCGAAATTAATTTTTTAAACTAACTGTCCATCACACTACATGGCACTTACTCCAAATATTTCTGGATTTTGGTGAAATATTTGACGATATTTGCATGTAATTTACTGATAACCAGTGTCCTGCTAGGACAGACAAAGACAACTTGAACGCAACAAAAATGACCGGAACGGGACATGAGAGAGAGAGAGAGAGAGACAGGGGGACACATTGTCAGGGACAGACAGCGCTACAAAGTCGAATAAAGAAACCAATATCCTTTTTATTTTATGTTTGTTACATTCATTCATTTTTGTGTCACTATTGAGTATTTTTCTTTTATTAATTGCTGTGTTTTTAATATTTGTAGTTATGTGCCCTATCCCCTTAGAATAGAGTTCTATGGGCTTATATAAGTATTGTATTTGCTTTACTGGTTTTTGTGAATTTTTGCCACTGTTTGTTGGATTTTTGCAGTTGGGTTTATGTATTTGGACTTTTTAGGCAAATCCTTTTTTTTTTGCTCTTATTTGACATTTTTCCATTTGTTTCTTAAATTTTGTGAATACATTCTTTATAAAGATTCTTTGTTGACCTTGTCCTTTCAGACAGGTTTTTATGCTTTTACATTTGATTAAACCTTTTTTTAATTAATGGCTGCTTCCCAGTTTTGGTGTTTTTAGAGATGATGAATCTGAGTTTAGCATTTATTTTTATCACAGAAATTATTATCAGTTATCAGAAATGATTTTTGTCTTCATTTTCGACACCATTTTGTTTTTTCCTGTGCATCACCTTGCCCTGCTTCCATCCTTATTACACAACAATGGCTGCTATGGTATGCAGTCCCAGGAGTTGCATGAATAACGCTACAAGAACTTGAAGTTTCTGAGTTTGAAGATATCAAAGAAACGTCCATCATTCTGTACGATTTAGATTAACTGGTGCTATTTCGATTTCCCACTTCAGACTTTCGCTTTGATTTCTCTTACTATGATTGTTTGGGGGTTTAGAATTTGGTATTGAGGGTTGATAGGATAGATCTTTGGGTTTGACTTTCCACCTTTTTATATTTCCTCTCCTGGTCGTCCATTTAAACTGGATAGCCCTTCCTGCATTAGCCTGACAATTTGAATGGCAGTTTTGGGCTAGGGTTTAAATCCTTTGAATTTTAACAACATTGTTTACATTTCATCCTTTGGTCATTTACAGTCGGTTCAGAATGCTGCCGCTCGTATCATTAACAGAACTCCTTCCATAGAACACATCACTCCTGTCCTTCAGCAGCTTCACTGGCTCCTTGTAGAATAAGATAAGATTCTGCTTATTACTTACAAGACCCTCCATAATCGGGCACCTCCTTATCTTTCTGATCTTCTTCACATCTCCATTCCTTCTCGTATCCTTCAATCTTCTTCCTCTATCAATCTTATTAGAACTCCCACTCGCTTGACCACCATGGGGTTTAGAGCTTTCAGTTGAGTGGCCCCTCGCCTCTCCCACAAGATATTTGTAACATTCCCATCTTTAAATCTCGTTTAATACACATCTTTTTAAGCTGGCTTATTCTGTCTGGTAATTTTAGCTGATAAATTTAAATTCAATTTTATTACTGTACTAGCTGTCCCCCACAGCTCCACCCACATAGTAGTGAAACAGGAAAAACTTTAAAAATCAATAAAAAAAAATGTAATTCTGGCCAAGCGGATGGTAGGTAGGTACACTGTGACGTCAAACGTTGGCACTGTATCTGATCGTGTTCAGCTCTAACAGGAGAGCGTCCCTCATGTGGCTGTGATATCTCTAGTAATCAGCAGCTACCCTCTAAAACACACATAGCTCTGATCTCTCTCTCCAAAAACGTCAAACGTTACTCCCTAACAATCTGTGATAATGTCTGTTGAACAAACAGGTATTGCTAGCTAAGTGGAGGTATCCAACACGTGGTGAGAGGTAGAGCGACTCGAACGGAGGCTGGTGTGTTAGTGAGGAGGGCCCACAGCGTCTCTCCCAGATTAACGCAAATAAATCGGTTCTGTATGCGAACTATGATTCTCAGTGCAATGAGAGAAGTCGCAAAATCAACTGGAATATTCAAGCAAATTATAGAAAAAAAACCCGATCTAAATCCATTAAGTAGTTCTCTCGGGAAAAGTGGACAGAAAGACAGATGTTGGATTTTACATGTATATAGACTTATTCTGGTTTTATTGTACTGTAATATTCTGTTAATTTTATATTGTAACTGTGTTCTGTAAGGTGTCCTTGTGTGCTTTGAAAGGCAACTATAAATAAAATAAATTATTATTATTGTTATTATTATATATATATGTATATATATATATATATATATATATATATATATATATATATATATATATACATACAGTGGAACCTCGGTTCATGAACGTCTCGGTACACGTAAAACTCGGTTTACGACCAAAAAGTTCGCCAAACTTTTAACTCAGTTCCCGACCACACACTCGGTATATGAACAAGCCAGGTTCCCTTTCGGTTTGTACATGTTCAGTCTCTCCCTGTGCATTTCCTGTGCAGCGAGCGAGAGAGAGAGACACACACACACACACACACATACACACAGAGGCAGCGCGAGAGAGACGCAGCACGAGAGACAGAGGCACACACACAGGCAGCGCGAGACAGAGAGAGCCGCGCACACACACAGGAGCACACGAGAGAGAGGCACGCACACACACATGAGCGCTCTAGAGAGACATACACACAGGCGCCCCAGGCTCGCAAAAGAGAGACGCACGCGCACACACACAGGCGCGAGAGAGAGAGAGCGAGGGACGCATAAGGTAGAGAAGGCTTGTTTTTGTTTTCAGTTCTGTTTATAGCAATCGGTTCATAGCCTGCATTGTTGCAATGTTACTTTTCTTGGTGGTTTATTAAATTATGGATTTTTCAAATGTTCATTTTTTTCCCTGTGCTTAAAACTCATTAAAAAAAGTGTTTTTAGCGAGCGGTTCCTAGCACTATAGCGCAAACTATTGCAGTGTTAGTTTTCTCTGTTGTTCAAGGTTTTCTCAGTGTTATTCAATGTTTTTACATTTAGTTTACCATTACGCTGTGCATTCTATGGTATTATTAACTATATTTGTGCTTAAAAACTAATATATATATATATATATATATATATACATACAGTTCGTACGGTCTGGAACGGATTAATTGTATTTACATACAATCCTATGGGAGAAATTGCTTCGGTTCACGACCAACTCGGTTTACGACCAGAGTTTTGGAACGAATTATGGTCATGAACCGAGGTTCCACTGTATATATATATATATATATATATATATATATATATATATATATATTAATTTAAAAGTCAAAGACTCTTTTTTTTAGGCCTGTTTAGGCCCTAAAGCCTGTCTTTTGAGTTTGAGCTCAGGCTGCCTGGGGTGAGGCCTGTTTCTAGGCAGACAAATAAAATCCTGCTTTGCTTTTTGTGATATTTTTGAGGGCTATGTTACCTTTTGCTATTTTTTGTGTGCTGAACAGGTTGAATTGAAACCTGGATCTAAGAGAGAGATAGAGAATGAGAAGGGACGTGGAGAAGGGTGTCATTTCGACTTTGCAGTCAGCGTGGTTCCAGTAAGGTGTATCCCAACATCTTGGCTAAACTTGTCCATCACGGCCTGGTCATTCTGCCTCCCCCCTACTGAACCCCTGTCTCTAATTGTCTCTCTCGCCCCTTCACCACCTAACATGTCATGTGTGATGAGCGTACTGGCACAATAAAGGCTGCCATCACACCGTTCAGGTGTGCTGGTGGTTAAAGTGGTCCCCCGCTCTCTATGTAAAGCACTTTGAGTAGCGAGAGAGAGTGAGAAGGGACGTGGAGAAGGGTGTCATTTCGAATTTGCGGTCAGGCTGCCTCCGGTGAGGCCTGCTTTCAGGTTTCAGATTAGGTGTGTACAGGTTTGGTTTAGGATATTTTGAGGCCCCTTCTCCCCCTTTCTGCCATTTTGTATGTTACAAATCGTGACACAGGCTATTTGTGTCTTCGGCCAGGTGTGCCTCATAAACTGAGTACATATTTTTAGATGGCTTATATGAAAGTCGCTGGTCATCAGGATATTAAAACACCCCAAGAAGACGAGGATGAATGGCACACTTGTCCTTTCTGTGTTCTCATGACTTTGTGCTTACAAAGAAAACTCTATTTTAGGGATTCATTTCTATAACTGAAACTGCCCTCAACTAAATGAACCTTTTGTTACTTAAGAAATGAATGGCTTTTTTGACATAAATGGTGACAGAGACAGCATGAGTAATATGACAGGGAATGACTATTCAAGCTCCTTTTTTTAGCTTAATGGATATTATTAAGGATATAAAAATAGAAGGAAGATAATGATAAAGAAATGTCCAGCCATTTTTATACAGGGAGGCCAACGGTTTCATCCTGGGAGACTTTGGAGAGCAGCATTCAGCTCCCAGTCACTCTTTGTATTGGAATTTGGTCATGTTCTGAGCTGGTTCAGGTGGATGCTGCATGAAATACCCGACATCACGTTAAATTAATCTCATGGACCGAACAAACCTGGCTCGACAATTTGAATTTCACGGAAAGAAGTGGTGCTGCTTGCTGAGACACAACTGGCTCTTCAGGACATGAAGAATGAGCAAGACGGTGGGAAGATCGCTCTTTGAATCACGAAGAAGATGACGTACCTAGGGGCCAACAGAGCCACCAAAGACTGTCCATTACAATAAATGAGGTGACTGCTTTCACCTCTCTGGTGAATACCATTAGTGATAACGTGCACAGACAGATCAGTTGGGCATCAGCTGCTCTCTGACCAATGTGCTGGATCTGGTAGATGATGTCAATCGATCACATGACCAACATATGATTATATAGCAGCATTGTGATGCCAACATGAGGCATGGAGGATGGCGAAGGGTATAAGTCCACGTCTCAATGTGTCCCATCAGAGGTGCCCACAGTGAATACTCTGCATCGCCAACAATGAAGTGTTCTGATGAAGTCTGAAGACACAATTGCAGTCTGTCCAATGTGCCTCATGGACCAGGTGCTCAGGTAAACCAAACACCCTCAAGATTCCAATGAACTAGAAGCCCAAGAATGGGAATAAGAGGCCAGCACTCCATTCCAAACTTGGTAGTCGTCCTACCGTGAAGACCTCAGAATGGTACCAGGCTGCTACAGTAGCAGCCAATCGATGACATTGGCGAATGTTTGCTGCCCAATGTGCTCACCAGAGCAGGAGGAACTGAGTCTAAGGGTCTGCCCTGTCTGAGGCTTCTGTCCGACAGGTTCTTCTTGAAGCAAGTTCTCTGCCTTATCTTTGAGCCCGTACCGTTACAGTTTATGACAGAAATGAGCTTATCCACACTCTATGCCCTCTTGGTCAGCAGGATATAGTAATAATAATAATACTAATAATAATAATACACTCCTGTGCCCGTATTTATCAGGGGTGTTTTAGTCTTTCCATCTCGGTGCTCCTTACAGTGTTAGTCATGATGTTGTGGACAAGTGACCCGGTTCAACATATGACTGCAGAGAACTTCACGAAAGTGACATCCACCTTACATTTGAAAGTGTTCACATCCCTTTGAATATAATTAGTATTTATTATTATTGTTATTATGATTAGTATTATTATCTTTGTGATGAAGCCTTGGCGTTAGTGTTAGAAAATTATCAAGCGTCATCATAATTTCCAAGGAAATGACAAAATGTCATAACGAGGACCATTTGAGCATGGGAAAGAAGTCATTTAATATTATTATTATCACTATGTGGCTCGGGGTGCCATAAAAGTGTGACTTCATTCATTCCCCAATGTGTGCCCATGGGTGTAGGGGACTGTCCTACTCTAAGGTGGCACACATTCTTATCCTAGGGAGTCTCTTAGTGCAATTCCTAGGATTAGTTCTGAGACGTTTGCCACAGACAGGCACTGATCCTGAAGAAGAACTCGGTTTAAAGAAGCCCACTCTGCACAAAGCAAATCCTCGCCAATGGAGACGGGCTGCGTTTGCTTTTACGCTTAGGAGTCTGTCGGGCTACTTTGTTAACAATGCACAACCAGAAGAACAGGATGTGATCTGCCAGTTCCATGAATTTGACGTAATTGTCTTTAGTTTCTAACAAGGCCATACAAAATGAAAACAAGAAAGCACAGAATAGAAAATATGTTGTGTACCCAAGGAGGCTCCTCTGTTTGCAGCTCTCTTGTTTAGAATGGTAACTCAGCAGATGCTCTTTGTCAGTTAGGGTTTATTTCCTGGCTTATGTATGTTTGACTTTTTACGTGCAATTATTTTAATGGCAAATTGCTGTCTTTGTGAATATTATTTTGGTTAAATATTATTTAGAATCATGTACAGTAGCTTCCAAATCTATTCAGACCCCTTGTCTGTTTACTTTCTTGTATACGAAGTAGAGGGAAAGTATTGTAATCATCCAAAAATTCGACTTTGGGATTTTCATGAATCTCGACAGTTTAGACCTTCCTGAGTCCAATTTACTTTCTCGTAAGGTAAGTGTTGTCATCGTTCAAAAATTCAATTTCGAGATTTTAATGAATCTCGACGTTTTACACTAACCTGAGTCAAAAAATACCATTTTTGGAATTATGTCTGTCTGTGTGTATGTAAACACGATAACTTGAGTACGCTTTCACTCAGGTCAACCAAATTTTGCATGCAAGTATTAGGTACGAAACATAGATTTCTATCAACTTTTGGGCTATTTCCGCTAACCTTTTATACAGTCATATGAAAAAGTTTGGGACCCCCTCTCAGCCTGCATAATAATTGACTCTCCTTTCAACAATAAAGCTAACAGAGGTATGTCTTTCATTTCCTAGGATCATCTGAGTACTGCGGTGTTTTCCAAACAAAGATTTTGAGTGACGCAGTATTTAGTTGTATGAAATGAAATCAAATTTGAAAAACTGGCTGTGCACAAATGTGGGTCCCCTTGTGATTTGGCTGATTTGAATGCCTGTCACTGCTCAATGCTGATTGGTGTGATGAGCTCGTTAAGCCTTGAACTTCATAGACAGGTGTGTCCATCATGAGATATAAAGGGATTTAAGGTGGTCAATTACAAGTTGGGCTTCCTTCCCTTTGACTCTCCTCTGAAGAGTGACAGCATGGGATCCTCAAAGCAACTCTCCAAAGATTGTTGAGTCTCCTGGTTTAGGGGAAGGCTACAAAAAGCCATCTCAGAGGTTTAAACTGTCAGTTTCTGTAACTGTAAGGAATGGAATCAGGAAATGGAAGGCCACAGGCACAGTTGCTGTTAAACCAGCAGGTCTGGCAGGCCAAGACAAATACAAGAGCGGCATATGGGCAGGATTGTGAGAATGGTGACAGACAACCCACAGATCACCTCCAAAGACCTGCAAGAACATCTTGCTGCAGATGGTGTATCTGTACATCGTTCTACAATTCAGAACTTCTGTATGGTAGGGTGATGAGAAAGAAGCCCTTTCTGCACTCACACCACAAACAGAGTCGCTTGTTGTATGCCAATGCTCATTTAGACAAGCCAGATTCATTTTGGAACAAAGTGCTTTGGACTGATGAGACACAAATTGAGTTATTTGGTCAGAACAAAAAGCGCTTTGCATGGTGGAAGAAGAACACCACATTCCAAGAAAAACACCTGCTACCTGCTGTCAAATTTGGTGGAGGTTCCATCATGCTGTGTGGTGGGCTGTGTGGCTAGTTCAGGGACTGGGGCCCTTGTTAAAGCCGAGGGTCAGATGAATTCAACCCAGTATCAAGAAATTCTTCAGGATAATGTTCAAGCATCAGTCACAAAGTTGAAGTTAAGCAGGGGTTGGATATTCCAAAAAGACAATGACCCAAAACACAAAGGCATTCATGCAGAGGGAGAAGTACAATGTTCTGGAATGGCCGTCACAGTCCCCTGACTTGAATATCATCGACAATCTATGGGATGATTTGAAGCAGGCTGTCCATCAAATTGAACTGAACTGGAGAGATTTTGTATGAAGAATGGACAACAACACCTCCATCCAGAATCAAACACTCATCAGAGGCTATAGGAGGACAGCGTCTAGAGGCCAAAAGGAGGCTCAACTAAGTATTGATGTCATATCTCTGTTGGGGTGCCCACATTTATGCACCTGTCTAATTTTGTTATGATGCATATTACATATTTTCTGTTAATCCAATAAACTTAATGTCACTGCTGAAATCCTACTGTGTCCATAAGGCATGTCAGATATTAAAAGGAAGTTACTACTCTGAAAGCTCAGCCAATGAGAAACAAAACTCCAAAGAATTAAGAGGGGTTCCCAAACTTTTTCATAGGACTGTATTCGTGCAGCTGCTGTGTCTGATTTATTCAACTTTTATAATAATTGTTCAACGATTGTCCCTAGTGTGTGCTTGGCGTCTGGGTGTGGGTGTGTGTGTGTGTGTGCCCTGCAGTGGGCTGGCACCCTGCCCGGGGTTTGTTCCTACCTTGTGCCCTGTGCTGGCTGGGAATGGCTCCAGCAGACCCCTGTGACCTTGTGTTAGGATATGGTGGATTGGATAATGGATGGATATTATTTATTTGATTTAATTTGTTGTTGATGGTTCTTTAATGTACTGTCGCACACGTGTGTTTAGGAGACAACTAAAGGGCTTAAATACATGTGATTCCATGCCAGACCAGGGGGTGGCGAAGTGCACGAATTTTCCCTCTCGATCTTTTGCAGACCATTCTAGGGAAATCCCGTCCGGCTCTGGGGCACTCAATGACGTCACTTCCGGTTCTGCTATGGATGACATCACTTCCTTCGCTGGCCTTTAAAGCCGCCATCTTCTTTCAAGAGAATGAGTTCTGTTTTGGACTCAGTTGAATGAACATGTCTTTGTTTAAGAATCAGTTTTGCAGCCGGGAACAATTATACGGGTGGCTGCCCCAAACCTTCTCAACGTTGTATGGTCATTTTTGTGACAGTACATAATATAAAAATATAATCATTGTCTTGCGGTTTACTCCTCAAATATCCGTCCCCATATCTGAGTATACGAGAAAGTCCAGTGGAGACCACTCCCGATTTTTTGTCATCTGTTGTTATGGTACAGCCCTACACTAAACTCTGTGGGATGATGGACAAAATTCCAGTTGCTTTGGCTTTGGTTGCATGGAAGGACACAGCAGCGCCGGTGGTCCTCCCATTGTGCTTACATCAGAGGTGCATTACAAAAGAGATGCTTGCTATCTGTGTTCATAATTTTCACATAGACGTGTATACTGATTTTGGTACATTAATATTTTAAACAAATTATTTATCTCTATATTGTCACACACGAGCGCATGGGGAGAAGTCTAAGTATCCGACGTGCACCATAAAAAGCCGTGCCGGGGGGCAAAGGCAGCGTACTAACCTTTCTTTCTTTATCTCTTCAGAAAGAACAAAGCATCGCTGCCGTAAAACCGCCCGGATGACTAAAGGATCTGCTACGCTTCCGGGTTCCTTTATACCTTCTGGTCCACACTTGATGACGTCAGCCGCCCGTCCACCATCATGCTTTTCCCAGCATCCCACTGATTAATTTCCGGCCCGCCCCTATAAGTTGTCCGTCTTCCTGTCCTCCTGTGTCTCTGATTTTGTTTAAATTACTGACCCTGAATCTTTTTGTTTGGTACAGTATATGGGGCTAAAAACCCCAAACCTTCATAAGTGTTGTGTGCTTCTTTTACAATAAATATATATATATATATACATATATATATATATATATATATATATATATATATATATATATATATATATATATATATATAGTTAGGTCCATAAATATTTGGACAGAGACAATGTTTTTCTAATTTTGCTTCTGTACATTACCACAATGAATTTGAAATGAAACAACTCAGATGCAGTTGAAGTGCAGACTTTCAGCTTTAATTCAGTGGGGTGAACAAAACGATTGCATAAAAATGTGAGGCAACTAAAGCATTTTATGAACACAATCCCTTCATTTCAGGGGCTCAAAAGTAATTGGACAAATGAAATAACTGGAAATCAAATGTTCATTTCTAATACTTGGTTGAAAACCCTTTGCTGGCAATGACAGCCTGAAGTCTTGAACTCCTGGACATCACCAGATGTTGGGTTTCCTCCTTTTTAATGCTCTGCCAGGCCTTTACTTTCAGTTGCTGTTTGTTTGTGGGCCTTTCTGTCTGAAGTTTAGTCTTCAACAAGTGAAATGCCTGCTCAGTTGGGTTAAGATCAGGTGACTGACTTGGCCATTCCAGAATTTTCCACTTCTTTGCTTTAATAAACTCCTGGGTTGCTTTGACTGTATGTTTTGGGTCATTGTCCATCTGTATCATGAATCAATTTGACTGCTGTATTTAGCTGGATTTGAGCAGACAGTTTGTCTCTGAACACCTCAGAATTCATTCGGCTGCTTCTGTCCTGTGTCACATCATCAATAAACACGAGTGTCCCAGTGCCATCACGCTGCCTCCCTCCACCGTGTTTTACAGATGATGTGCTATGCTTTGGATAATGAGCTGTTCCACGCCTTCTCCATACTTTTTTCTTGCCATCATTCTGGTAGAGGTTGATCTTGGTTTCATCTGTCCAAAGAATGTTTGTCCAGAACTGTGCTGGCTTTTTTAGATGTTCTTTAGCAAAGTCCAATCTAGCCTTTCTATTCTTGAGGCTTATGAGTGGCTTGCACCTTGCAGTGCACCCTCTGTATTTACTTTCATGCAGTCTTCTCTTTATGGTAGACTTGGATATCGATACGCCCGCCTACCCCCTGGAGAGTGTTGTTCACTTGGTTGGCTGTTGTGAAGGGGTTTCTCTTCACCATGGAAATGATTCTGCGATCATCCACCACTGTTGTCTTCCATGGACGTCCAGGTCTTTTTGCGTTGCCGAGTTCACCAGTGCTTGCTTTCTTTCGCAGGATGTACCAAACTGTAGATTTTGCCACTCGTAATATTGGAGCAATTTCTCGGATGGGTTTTTTCTGTTTTCGCAGCTTAAGGATGGCTTCTTTCACCTGCATGGAGAGCTCCTTTGACCGCATGTTGTCTGTTCACAGCAAAATCTTCCACATGCAAGCACCAAACCTCAAATCAACTCCAGGCCTTTTATCTGCTTAATTGATAAGGACATAATGACGGACTTGACCACACCTGCCCATGAAATAGCCTTTGAGTTAATTGTCCAATTACTTTTGAGCCCCTGAAATGAAGGGATTGTGTTCATAAAATGCTTTAGTTGCCTCACATTTTTATGTAATCATTTTGTTCACCCCACTGAATTAAAGCTGAAAGTCTGCACTTCAACTGCATCGGAGTTGTTTCATTTAAAATTCATTGTGGTAATGTACAGAACCAAAATTAGAAAAACGTTGTCTCTGTCCAAATATTTATGGACCTAACTGTATATATGAAATCCAACATCTGTATGTCTATCCGCTTTTCACGAGAGAACTATTTAACGGATTTAGATCGGGGTTTTTTCTGTAATTTGCTTGAACATTCCGGTTGATTTTGCGACTTCTCTCTTTGCTCTAAGTATCAGAGTTCGGTTGCAGCACCGATTTATTTGCACGAATCTGAGAGACATGCAGTGGGCCGAGGGGAGGGGGAGGCGGGACCTCAGGAGTAGGGGCCCTCCTCACTCTCGCGCCAGCCTCCGTTTTGATTTGCTGTACCTCTCGCCACCTGTTGGAGTGCACCTTGCCTCCTCTTACCTGTTTGTTTAGTAGACATTCTCATCTACACCAGCATTTCTCAACTTTTAAGTATTTGCGACCGGAGTTTTCCTAAGAGTTGTAATCGCGCCCCCCCCTAACGTTTTTTTGAAAGGAGCCCACTAATACCAATTTGTTCTTTTTTAATTAATGATATATCATAGATGCATATTTTATAATACCTACTTAACTTTTATCGACATTTATCTAACTCCATATTTATTTTTCTTGTATCAGAATGTAGTTTAAGTTCATTTGTTTTGGTTTCAATAGAAGTGTTTTTCATATTTTCGATTCTTGCGTTCTTTTTTTCACATCTTCGCGCCCCCCTAGGAGGGCCTGCCCCACAGTTTGAGAACCACTGATCTAGAGATTGTTAAGGAGTAACGTTTGACGTTTTTTAGAGAATCAGAGATCAGAGCTACATGTGTTTTAGAGGGTAGCTGCTCATTGGCCGTGTGCTGTTCTCCCTACGTGGGGGACGCTCTCCCGCCAGAGCTGAACACGATCAGATACAGTGCCAACATTTGACGTCGGACTGTACCAACCTTCCGCTTACCAACATTTTACATTTTTGGTAAAGAGATCACAGCTACATTCTCACGCCTGATAGCAAAACCAAAAATATTAGATATCAAGAGGCCCTCGGATATGAAAGTTTTCAATATAAAATTCTACTCAATACAAATTATTACATTTTGTTTTATTTTTTAATTGATATTCAAAGTTTGTCCTGCTTCACTACTATGTGGGAGGAGCTAGTTTCTGACAAAAGTAACTTGAGCCCAAAAAGTGTTATCATTATTACGTAGAACCCAGAATAACAGACACGTTGCTGCAATGCGATTCTCCGACGTTTTTGACTGTCCTAACCCCGACTTGCAGTTCATCCCCCCCCCCCCCACCCCTTCCTTTCAATGATAAAAATTTTCTGAGAATTTTTTTTTTTATTATTATTATTTTGGCCTTGGAAGGAAAAAAAAGATTCCATGAACAAGTCACTAGAGGCGTAATTAAAATCCGACAGTCAAATAAAAATATCCGAGCCGGCTCTAACACTGCAACACCTCACATCAGGTGTCGGGAGACGTCCACGGGCATTAGCAGGGCAAACTGTGAACACAACTCACTCCGGACCATTCCATTCCCTTTCATTTGATTTATTTTGATAATGTGTGTTTGCCTTGGCAAGGAACACCAATTCATTTTGCAGCAGTAAATGTCTCCGGCAGCTACAGCTCATTAAAATATATTTAAGCACTTAGACTCTTATTTTCCTAACAAAGACCTTTAATTCTAATTATTCCAGACAGTCCATGGCGACTAGGTGGGCTCCCTTGTTTCGTACAGAATGCATTAATTCCTTCAATTATCAGTCTGTCTACACTATGTGGCCAGAGCTTTGTGGATACCTAACCACCACACCCTAATGAGCCTGTTGGACATCCCACTCCAAAACTATGGGTGCTAATATGGCGTTGGACCCCCCATAAGAACCTCCACTCACCTTTGAAGCCAACAAGATGTTTAGATGGAGTGATTGGTCCAGGGGTGGCTTGAGGCCTATGTGCACGTCGACATTTGCTGATCTATAGTGGTCTTTGGGTTTATTTCTTTTTTGGTAGGAAAAACAAGCTGTCAGCAATCTACACCCACCTCAATCACAGGAAAAATGTGAGTGCGCGTGTGTGTGCGTGTGTGTGTGTGTGTGTGTGTGTGTGTGTGCGTGTGTTTGTGTGTGTGTGGCTGTGTATTCATAGCTCCTATAATAGTTAACCCAATCAAGAGAGAGGACTCACAGGTGGCACAGTGGTAGTGCTGCTGCTTTGCAGTAAGGAGATTGTGGGTTTGCTTCCAGGGTCCTCTCTATGTGGAGAGCACTTTGAGTAGTGAGAAAAGCGCTATATAAATGTAAAGAATTATTATTAACACAACCCAAAGGCTACACTTGGTCGCTTTTCATTCAAGCCTTCAATATGCGCTTATTTTGCTTTAGTGACTTAAACGATTTAACGGGTCCTGTGATCCCCTCTCTCAACAACACAGGACACTGTCTGGGTGGCCTTACACTAACCCGGATAAAGCAGGCATAGAAAATGGACTGATGGATGAATTAATTAATCGATAAATCCATTTATGTAGCAATGTGGTGATTCTGGTCAGGTCAGGTCAGGTTGGGGAGCCTGCACTAGTGTAACACGTTACCGCATCCACCACACGATGAAACACCTCAGGATCCCTGCTGGCAACCCCCCCAGGCAGACACGTGGTCCAGTCCCATCCTCTATCTACGTGGGCATCCCCTTGGCTTGGTCCAGCCACTCAGGTCCTCAACAATGAGTCGGATCCCCCTTAGGGAATTGAGGCACATGGCTGAGCAACACAAAGTCAAACCAGCAGGACCCAAGAATTCTCTGAGGAGACACACATTAAGGAGTCCAGTCTTCATCTCAGGTCACTGGACAGCGTCCATGTTTCCCAAACAGGAAGAACTGGAACTCTAAAGACTTGGACTTTCGTCCTTTTGCATAGATATCGGGAGAGCCACACACCCTTTTCCAGCGACCTCATGACCCCCCCATGCTCTCCCAACTGTTTACTGTCCTCATAGGAAGAGTCACCAGAGACATGAATGTCACTGCCGAAGTAAGTAAACCTCTCAATGATGAGGTCGACACTCTCTCCACAGACAGAAACACTGCTAATGAGAGATAGATAGATAGATAGATAGATAGATAGATAGATAGATAGATAGATAGATAGATAGATAGATAGATAGATAGATAGATAGATAGATAGATAGATACTTTATTAATCACAAGGGGAAATTCACAAACTCCAGCAGCAGCATACTGATAAAAAACAATATTAAATTAAAGAGTGATAACAATGCAGGTATACAGACAGACAATAACTTTGTATAATTTTAACATGCAGCATCTTATTGCAGATGTTGAAGGACGCCAGCCTTCTAAGGAAGTATAGTCGGCTCTGTCCTCTCTTGCACAGAGCATCAGTATTGGCAGTCCAGTCCAATTTATCATCCAGCTGCACTCCCAGGTATTTATAGGTCTGCACCCTCTGCACAAAGTCACCTCTGATGATCACGGGGTCCATGAAGGGTCTGGGCCTCCTAAAATCCACCACCAGCTCCTTGGTTTTTCTGGTGTTCAGGTGTAGGTAGTTTGAGTCGCACCATGTAACAAAGTCCTTGATTAGATTCCTATACTCCTCCTCCTGCCCACGATAGCAGTGTCGTCAGCGAACTTTTGCACGTGGTAGGACTCCGAGTTGTATTGGAAGTCCGATGGCTGAACAGGACCGGAGAAATTTCAGTCCCCTGCAGCACTCCTGTGCTGCTAACCACAATGTCAGACCTGCAGTTCCCGAAACGCACATACTGAGGTCTGTCTGTAAGATAGTCCACGATCCATGCCACCAGGTATGAATCTACTCCCATATCTGTCAGCTTGTCCCTAAGGAGCAGAGGTTGGATGGTGTTGAAGGCGCTAGAGAAGTCCACAAACATAATTCTTACAGCACCACTGCCTCTGTCCAAGTGGGAGAGGGATCAGTGTAGCATGTAGATGATGGCATCCTCCACTCTCACCTTCTCCTGGTATGCCAACTGCAGAGGGTCGAGGGCGTGGTGGACCTGTTGCCTCAGGTGGTGAAGCAGCAGCCGCTCCATGGTCTTCATCACATGTGATGTCAGACCGACAGGCCGGAAGTCATTCAGCTCACTAGGACGTGATACCTTTGGGACTGGGGTGATGCAAGATGTCTTCCAAAGCCTCGGGACTCTCCCCTGTTCCAGGCCCAGGTTGAAGATGCGCTGTAGAGAAATTGCCATTAAAGGCCTGGCTCTCGGTTTTTATCAGGACACTCGCAAGCCCAGACACTCGGACCCCTCACTCAGTCTCTCGAGAGCCCCAATTAGAGCCTCTATTGACTCAGTGAAGATCACAGCATTGTCAACAAACTCAAGATCAGTGAATCTCTCTTTACCAACAGACGCCCCACAGTCACTGAACCCCACAACCCTGCACAACACCCAGCCCATGCAAGCATTGAACAGAGTAAGAGCGGAACACATCGCCGACAAACCCCAAAACCCAATGGGAAAAACTCTTAGGGTCTGCCTCCACTCTGCACTGCACACACAGTACCAGCGTATAGGCCGGCCGTGATATCCTGCAATCTTGAGGGGGTCCCGCAAAGTCTCAGGATGTTCCACAGGGCGGCTCAATCAACTGAGTCAGAAGCTTTACAAAAATCGACAAAAGGCTGCAAAGAAACTCTGCCGATATTCACGTTTGTGCTCCATGAGAACCCTCAGTGCCAGGATGTGGTCGATGGTAGACTTCTTAGGTGTAGAATCAGCCTGCTTCAGTCGCTAGTAGGTGAACAAGTGATCACGGATCCTATTGGGGATGGCCCTAGCGAGGACCTTACCCGGCACCAAGAGCATTTTTATCCCCCTGTAGTGCCACAATCCACATGATCACCCTTCTCTTTCCAGATAGGGACGACAAATCCCGTTTTCCACTCAGTTGGGATGATGGCCATCTCCCAGATTCTCCCAAGATAGCTTGCGATCCCCGGAGGACAGCCTTACCACCATCCCGAATATCACAGATCCCTGCAGCCTTACCTGCCCTCAGCTCGGTCACCACCTGTTCAATCTCAGTGAGACTGGGGGGTGGGGGTGGGGGGGTCACAGCTAATTGGGGGATCAGCCTGAAGAACCTTTGACCCAGAGTCAGAGGATCGGCTTTAAAGAGCTGCTCAAAGTTGCCAGCCCAGTGGGTCGCAACTGCAGTGTCACCCGTAAGGACCGTTATGGTGATTGGCCAACTAAAATCATCTGGTTCCAGTTATGCAAATGCAGTATGATAACAGCAGCAAAATTTGACTGGAATGCCAAATGGATTTTGGTTTGTGCTGAAATGCTGCTTAACACATCGACTGCCAACTAAGACCGTTTGTCTGTTCCATGTGCCAGTGATGCAAGTAAACTCAATTAGAGTTTTTTAGAGAAAATGTTTTTTTTTTTTTTATTGCGTTTTTGCATTTAATTAGCATATTAAAATAACACCCTCATTCTACTTTGGAGTTGGGAACAGATTTACCTGTTGTCACTGATGCAGTGAACGTGTTAAATGCAGAGTGGGAAATAAGATGGAAACATTTCCCTTGATTGCATATTTTTTTCATGAACTAAAATTAGCGAGGCCCTTTTCATATCGAAAACAAAAAGTGCATAAATTGTTAATTCTCTTTGAGCTTGTATGTGCTGCTTGGCCTTGAATACCCAAATAGGGAAACTTGGATATATTGAATCAAAGATCACATATCAGTAGGCTTGAAAAATTCAGCCATACCACCTCCGCTTCAGAACTGGTTATCTACCTGAAGCTAAGCGTGTTCAGGTCCGGCCAGTACTTGGATGGGACACCATTAAGGAAAAAACTTGGGTTGTTGCAGGGGGTGCTTTTCCTGTGGTTTGTGTGAGTCGATCCCCAAGGCCCCAGTGCAGTGACGAGGACACTGTGCTGTAAAAATGGCGGCGTCCTTCAGATGAGATGTTAAACCAAAGTCTTGATTCTCTGTGGTCTTTAAAGATCCCTGGGCCTCCTTTGTAAAGAGTAGGGTGTATCCTGATATCCTGGCTGAAACTGCCCCATCACGGCCTGGTCATTCTGCCCCCTAATCATCCCCTGTCTCTAATTGGCTATCTCTCTCACCACTTCACCACCTAACTGCTCATGTGTGATGAGCATACTGGTGCAAAAATGGCTGCTGTCACATCATTCAGGTGGGTGCTACACATTGGTGGTGGCTGCAGTGGCCCCCCACTCTCTATGTAAAGCACTTTGAGTAGAGAGAAATGCTCTACATGACGCAAATGTAAAATATTATTATTATTCTTGTATAGGGGAAAAATGGCATTACATTTGGGTTTCATTATGAGTTATAAACGCAATTTAATGTGGCACATATTTATAAAACTAACACTTATACCAGCCCAAGCTGAACCATAACAGTTAAGATGATGACATGTTGGTGATTTTTTTTGTGTTCATGTATTGAATACGCTTGCCATCATTTTGCCCACCATGCCCCATGTCACCTTTGGCCTATTAAAGTATGGGATTTGGGTCGCTTTTTTACTCTCATATTTACTGCTCCTAAACATTAACATTTTTTTTATTTTAAAAGTCAAAGTTTCTTTTTAGGCCTGTTTAGGCCCAAAGGCCTGCCTTTTGAGTTTGGGATGAGGCTGCCTGGGGTAAGGCCTGTTTAGGCCCAAAAAGCCTGTCTTTTGAGTTTGAGATCAGGCTGCCTCGGTTAAGGCCTATTTAGGCCCAAAAGCCTGTCTTTTGAGTTTGAGATCAGGCTGCCTTGGTTAAGGCCTATTTAGGCCCAAAAGCCTGTCTTTTGAGTTTGAGATCAGGCTGCCTTGGTTAAGGCCTATTTAGGCCCAAAAGCCTGTCCTTTGAGTTTGAGATCAGGCTGCCTTGGTTAAGGCCTATTTAGGCCCAAAAGCCTGTCTTTTGAGTTTGAGATCAGGCTACCTTGGTTAAGGCCTATTTAGGCCCAAAAGCCTGTCTTTTGAGTTTGAGATCAGGCTGCCTGGGGTAAGGCCTAGTTTGATTTTGTGAGATTTTTGAGGGCTGCGTCACATTTTGCTATTTTTTGAGTGTTGAAGGAGTTGAATTGGAGCCTGGATGTAAGAGAGATAGAGCGAGAAGGGACGTGGAGAAGGGTGTCATTTCGACTTTGTGGTCAGGATGTCTCCAGTAGGGTGTATCCCAACATCCTGGCTAAAACTGCCCATCACGTCCTGGTCATTTTGGCTAACTAATCATTCCCTGTCTCTAACTGGCTATCTCTCTCACCACTTCACCACCTAACAGCTCATGTGTGATGAGCATACTGGCACCATAATGGCTGCCATCACGTCATTCAGGTGGGTGCTACACATTGGTGCTGGTTGAAGCGGCACCATTACAGAACCATTACAGTTAAGATGATAACATGTTGGTGATTTATTTCTTCATGTATTGAATACGCTTGCCATCATTTTGCTCGTCATGTCCCACGTCACCTTTGGCCTGTTAAAGTATGGCATTTGGGTCACTTTTGTACTCTCATATCAACTCCTACTAAACATTTTTATTTCATTTAATTTAAAATTCAAAGCTTCATATTTTTAGACCTGTTTTGGCCCATAAGCCTGTCTTTTGAGTTTGAGATCAGGCTGCCTGGGGTAAGGCCTAGTTTGATTTTTGTGATATTTTTGAGGGCTGCATCACCTTTTGCTATTTCTGTGTGTTGAAGGGGTTACATTGAAGCCTGGATCTAAGAGAGAGAGAGCAAGAGGGGATGTGGAGAAGGGTGTTATTTCGACTTTGTGGTCACCCTCCAGTAGGGTGTATCCTAATGTCCTGGCTAAAACTGCCCATCACGGCCTAGTCATTCTGGCTAACTAATCATCCCCTGTCTCTAACTGGCTATCTCTCTCACCACTTCACCACCTAACAGCTCATGTGTGATGAGCGCACTGGCACAATAATGGCTGTTGTCGTGTCATTCAGGTGGGTGCTACACATTGGTGGTGGTTGAAGTGGCTCCCCACTTACTGTGTATAGCACTGTGAGTAGCGAGAAAATCTTTATATACAGCAAATGTAAAGAATTATTACTATTCTTGTAGAGGGGAAAAATGGCATTACATTTGGGGTTCAGTACGAGTTATAAACGCAATTTAATGTGATAAATATTTATAAAAATAACACTTATACCAACCCAAAGCTGAACCATAACAATTAAGATTATGACGTGTTGGTGATTTTTTTTTTCTTCATGTATTGAATACGCTTGCCATCATTTTACTCGCCATGCCCTGCGTCACCTTTGGCCTGTTAAAGTATGGCATTCAGGTCACTTTTGTACCCTCCTATTTACTGCTCCTAAACTTGAGCATGTTACATAATTAGCCTGAGTAATAAACTGTGCTAGGGTGCTGTGTGTAGTCCTTTCCTCTCCTCGGGGTCATTTTGACTTTGTAGCCTCGATGTTTACATGGCATCTATCCTGGCATCACCTCCCTTGGAGATGTAACTGACCCATCACTCACCCTAGTCAGGCACTGAAGCTCACAGTCTAACATGCTACGGGGGGATGCCTCATCCTGTCTCCCTGGCATTTAGGGCTTTAATTAGGACCTAAAGTCATTAGATCTGTCAGGGAGCCTGCTGGTTTTAATTTATAGGCCTCTTGCTGCATCCATGGTGTGCTCAATTACAACATTTTAGAGCCGCAGTTTGCCTGCAGCTACAAGAATCTCAACATTTAGGCCACTAAAATGTCTCTACTTTGTATTATCATGTACTATTATAACCTCATGTGTTTATAAAACATATTTCTAGAGATGAACAGTTGACTGACAATCTTTACTCAAACAGGAAACAACAGCCAAAAGCAAAATGTGTCAGTACAGTGAGCTTCCTTTGTCCTCTATCAATGGTGATGAAACACATTAAGAGAATTTTAAAAGTCTTTGTCAGTTTTTATTATTAATTAAGTGTTGTATTGGATTATTTTATATGTGGGATTTTGTCTAATTTCACCATCATTACCATCATTCAGCCACACGATTGGCTGTCTAATATGTGAATAATTGTCTAATTTGGGGTTTTGAATCCCTTTAAATAAAAAACATCATCACCTTTGGGGCACATCAGAGGTTATGCAATTCCACTCCAGAACAAGAGGGGGCGCTGTCACTAACAGTATCGTCTTCTTTCTCAATCAAGACACAGATAAGACACCCAACAAAAGCAACTGGCCAACATCCCCAGAGAGGGGACATCTATTTTAATATCTGAGCAGGCTACAACATGCAGCTCCTCAAGACTGACCCGCACTATTTGGAGAAGCTGACTTAGGTGAAGACTGTCCAGCTGTTTATGTTATTCGCGTGTCTTTTTAAGTTGAGTATTTATGGTAATAAATTAAACAGGAGGTAACCTGATTGGCTCACCAACGATTCTTTGGACTCCTCCGGTGTCTTCCCTCATCCATACCAATTTATGGATGCTTTGTAAGTGTTAACAAAAGACTAGTCAACTTTATATCTTACCTACCCCTTGTGATTTGTAGTCATGGCCAAGAAAAATTTTAAATTACATGTTTTCACACACTGCGGTGCGTTGGCGCCCTGCCCGGGATTGGTTCCTGCCTTGTGCCCTGTTTTGGCTGGGATTGGCTCCAGCAGACCCCCGTGACCCTGTGTTTGGATTCAGCGAGTTGGAAAATGGATGGATGGATGTTTTCACACAAAATGGAGTTTAAAATAGGATGGTAACTGTCGCTGTACAATGACAAACAATATCAAAAACCACCATGCATCATCCACATGTTGATTATTCAAACGTATACTCACAAAGGTACAAATACGCGTTTATTTAGTTATTTTGCTAAAATATTAAATAAATTTGCTTCCAGAAAATCAGTGCATTGCATAAATCTGGAAATGAATTCACATATGATAGAGAAAATGAGAGGATCCACTTCTCCCTCTCATTCATTGGTCGAGAGCCCTGTCTTTAGATTTGGTGATTCTGGGTGCCATGCATTTTACAGACTTCCCTGATTTTAATTATTTTTTGTACTTGCTAGTTTTTGATAATCTTTTTTATTAAAGTAGTATTGTTATGATTAGACATGATGTGGCATCTGAAATTTATAAACTGAATTTTAAAATGGTGATCTGCTGCTGTCATCGTATCCTTGAGCATCGGCTTGCTCAGGTGCCAGTCAGACAAATTGCAAACTTAAGAAAGGTCATTGAGAGAGTGATGAGGATCTATCTATCTATCTATCTATCTATCTATCTATCTATCTATCTATCTATCTATCTATCTATCTATCTATCTATCTATCTAATCCTGCCAACTGTGCTATCTATCTATCTATCTATCTATCTATCTATCTATCTATCTATCTATCTATCTATCTATCTATCTATCTATCTATCTATCTATCTATCTATCCTGCCTACTACACTAAATTAAAATCTATCTATCTATGTTATGGTGCTTACTATACTAAATTAAACGTGTAATGATCTGCTTTACAGTATTCTGATGATATCTAGTGGATACAACATAACATCACTCTGCAAGCAAAACATTAATATTTCGAGATGTTTTGGCACTCTAAAGTAACTCATCAGTATTCATGATTGGGGCAGAACCTTCAACCAAAACACAATGAAGTGTAAATGAGAAGCTGTAAAGCCAGTTTTAGAACAAACTGAAATGGAACCATTGGTTGAATCAAGCGATCGTGAGGACAATGTGATCTGGTCATCAGACGATGACACAGATAGTGAAACTGACACATATGGCACGGTATGACCAAATTACCAAGAGTGTACCCTAAAATGGGGGGACCATGTATAAAGAGTGTCGTCATTTCTATGTGGTGTGACTGAAATATGTGCAAATCTTCTTAAATGAGTGTCTGCAATTCGCACTTTAATCATGTATGATTTGCAATTTTAAACTGTGGAGCTAAGGGGGATATCAAGGAGAAATGGGTCTCTGTCTGAAGAATTATGAAGGGCACTGCAAATATATTTTTTAAAATATAGCTGGTAGAGCTGAATTTGCTACCAAAAGGGCTTCTAAAAAGTATTGAAGTAAGGGTGTGAATTTTTCTAGGAATGAGAGGTTTAAGGTTTTAATTTTAATATATTTGTAAATCTTGAAAACATGCTTTTATTTTGTCAAAATGGATTATTGCGTGTAAATGGAAAACATATCCAAGTAAAGCTAAATCTACAGCACAATATAGTGTGTTGGAAAGTGAAGGCATCTGAACACTTTTCGAATCCAATGTTAATACACAAAATATAAACACTAAAAAATAAATGAGCTTAAAAATACTTACAAAAACTTCCACAATGAGAAAGTAAACATGGAAAATAATCATTAAGAAACAACAGTAATGGCTGCAAAAGCTGCAAAAACAGAAATAAACTCAAGTCGGGTAACAAACCCTATGGCTGCAACGTAAAAAATGGCGGCTCCATTCCTCTTGGCTTACTTGCACGCCAAATTTCTCTCTACTTGCTGCCAGAGGACTAAAGCATGTGCGAGTGTGATGCTATTAGTTTCAAGCAGGCAATATCTTTGAGAAATATATATATATATATATATATATATATATATATATATATATTCTGGTGGAAAAAAAGTTAATTTAAAAATAACTAAACGTTTTGCTTCTGAGTGGTGGGAATACGCTTCCATGCCAATGGCTCCTCGAGGGCGAGTTCCTTTTTCTCTTTTGCAGACACTGCATTTAATGAGCAATGAGTTGTCTCGAATCCATAATTCCGAGAGTGAGTAAAGATTATGTTTGGAGAAAGTCGACACATTTTCATGAATAAGATCAGGGCACTTTATTTGTGGATTAAGCCGGCGTCAGGTACGTTAAATCAGTATTTCCATTAACGGAAGCTGCAAATTCTGCACAGAATGAAGTTCGCAGCTGTTCTTGTAACTCTTCATGTCTTGTGAGGGCTTAGTGCCGTGGCTGTCAACAGCGGCCGCATAATGAACATGACAGGTAATCATCCACTGAATGCGGGTTTTGGTGAAGATCTCATTAGAATTGCATGAGACATAATTATGTCGAATTGTAAGGATTTTCAGCAACTGAGGGCTGCCGAAACTCACCGTCTGCTTGAGAACATGCAAATCAGGACGAAGGAGTCATAATGAGTCTGGAAATAGGTTTACGCTACATTAGGAAGCTATTAGTAGAAGTGATTCTAAAGAATATATTTTAAACCCACAGAGAACTTCACTATGATGCAGTCTCAGATGGTGATTAGGGATGTCAGTAATCAAAAAATGATTCTACTGGCCCTAAAAGTGTGAAGAGGGAAGAATTTAGACTAAAGTAATGGAAATTATACCTTGCAGCTCACGATCTGAACTTCTGATCTCTGAAGTATTTCTGGAATCGTTACCAAAGTTTTAGGACAAGTTGAGGAATGCAAAATGTCTTCTGGCAGCACCACTTGATTTAAAGTGACTGTGTAATGTATTGATAATATATAAAGTCCAACATTCGTCTGTCTGTCCACCTTTCACAAGAGAACTACTTAACGGATTTAGATTGGATTTTTTTGTCTGTGATTTGCTTGAACATTACAGTTGATTTTGTGACTTCTCTCATCGCGCTAAGTATCATAGTTCACTTGCAGGAGTGATTTATTTGAGCTAATCCGAGAGAGAGGCTGCGGGCCGAGGGGAGAGGGAAGCGTGACATCAGGAGTGGGGAGCCAGGCAGGGTCCTCCTCACTCACACGTCAGCCTCTTAGCGTACCTCGCCTTCCCTTAGCTAGCGAATGAGAGCAGTCCGAGGGGATGGGGGTGGGCTTTCCTCACTCACGCTCCAGCCTCCGTTCGAGTCGCTCTACCTCTCGCCACGTGTTGGAGAGTAACTTGCCTCTGCTTAGCTAGCGATACCTATTTCTTTACTGATTTTTTAAAGTTTGTCCTTTTTCACTACTATGCGGGCGGACAGCTAGTCAAAAATTAATTTATTCTACACTACTTCATAATCACACCAGCTTAGACTAATTCAGTGAGGGCCAGAGTCTGTCCTACAAGTATCAAGCACAGGACAGGAAGCAGCACTGAATAGGAACACCAGTCCATCACAGGGACCACTCGTGCACCGTACTGACCCACCGGAGACAAAAATGACCGGGAGAATCGTAGTCAGCGAACGGGCAAAACCAGGGAGTAAACATGACTGAGTGTGAAAACCGAAACATAAAATCGGGAGTAATGGCAGATGTTTAGTAACCAAGAAGGGTAAAAAGAATGACAATTCTTTATCACAGCAAAACAAAGGCTTACCCGTCAACCTCCGATACCCCGGCACTGCTGAGGACATCTTGTGACATCACAAACGAGCACATTGCCGGGTATTCAGGAAAGCGTCGCAGAGGAAATGGCAAATGAGAAAGGTGCTAAAATAGTGGTGTCTATCAGGGAAAATAAAATGGCATGGCGGCAGAATGTCAACAAAATATATGCTTTGAGAATAAGCCGGACACACCGTTTCGGACCTAATATCCAAAATCCATAAGTATGAAACCACAGATTCCTGGTATAGACTGCTAGGAATATAATCCGGAGTTCCTCAAGGCTCTGGATGTTGTAGGGCTGTCTTGGTTGACACACCTCTGCAACATCGCATGGACATCAGGGACAGTGCCTCTGGATTGGCAGACTGGGGTGGTGGTCCCCCTCTTTAAGAAGTGTTCCAACTACAGAGGGATCACACTCCTCAGCCTCCCTGGAAAAGTCTATTCGGGGGTCCTGGAGAGGAGGGTCCGTCAGATAGTTGAACCTCGGATTCAGGAGGAACAGTGTGGTTTTCGTCCTGGTCGCAGAACAGTGGACCAGCTCTACACCCTTAGCAGGGTCCTGGAGGGTGCATGGGAGTTCGCCCAACCAGTCTACATGTGTTTTGTGGACTTGGAAAAGGTGTTCGACCGTGTCCCTCGGGGAATCCTGTGGGGGGTACCCCGAGAGTATGGAGTACCGGACCCCCTGATAAGGGCTGTTCTGTCCCTGTACGACCGGTGTCAGAGTTTGGTCCGCATTGCCGGCAGTAAGTCGAACCCATTTCCAGTGAGAGTTGGACTCCGCCAGGACTGCCCTTTGTCACCGATTCTGTTCATAACTTTCATGGACAGAACTTCTAGGTGCAGCCAGGGTGTTGAGGGGGTCTGGTTTGGTGGACTCAGGATTGGGTCACTGCTTTTTGCAGATGATGTTGTCCTGTTTGCTTCATCAGGCCGTGATCTTCAGCTCTCTCTGGATCGGTTCGCAGCTGAGTGTAAAGCGGCTGGGATGGGAATCAGCACCTCCAAATCCGAGACCATGGTCCTCAGCCGAAAAAGGGTGGAATGCCCTCTCAGGGTTGGGAGCGAGATCCTGCCCCAGGTGGAGGAGTTCAAGTATCTCTGGATCTTGTTCATGAGTGAGGGAAGAATGGAGCGGGAGATCGACAGGCGGATCGGTGTGGCGTCCACAGTGATGCGGGATCTGCATCGGTCTGTCGTGGTGAAAAAGGAGCTGAGCCATAAGGCAAAGCTCTCAATTTACCAGTCGATCTACGCTCCTACCCTCACCTATGGTCATGAGCTATGGGTAGTGAACGAAAGAACGAGATCGCAAATACAAGCAGCTGAAATGAGTTTCCTCCACAGGGTGTCTGGGCTCTCCCTTAAAGACAGGGTGAGAAGCTCAGAGTAGAGCCGCTGCTCCTCCGCATCGAGAGGAGTCAGATGAGGTGGCTCGGGAATCTGATCAGGATGCCTCCTGGACACCTCCCTGGTGAGGTGTTCCGAGCACGTCCAACCAGGAGGAGACCCCGGGGAAGACCCAGGACACGCTGGAGGGACTATGTCTCCCGGCTGGCCTGGGAACGCCTTGGGATTATCCCGGAAGAGCTAGAAGAAGTGGCCGGGGAGAGGGAAGTCTGGGCATCTCTGCTCAAGCTGCTGCCCCCGCGACCCGACCTCGGATAAGCGGAAGAGGATGGATGGATGGAATTTAATCCGAATCCACTGCATGTTTTGTGCTTTTCTTCCATTGTGGAACCACACAAACAGATGGCACAGTGTAACTGCCAGTCAAGGAGAAATTCATTTATTATTATATTATATTACTAGCAAAATACCCGCGCTTTGCAGCGGAGAACTAGTGTGTTAAAGAGGTTATGTAAACATATATATACATATACATATATATACATATCTACATATACACATATCTACATATAAATATATATACATATAAATATATACATATCTACATATATATACACATATATATACATATGCACATATATATATATATATATATATATATATATAAATATAGACATACATATATACATACATACATACTGTACATTCACATATCTACTTATATATATATATATATATATATATATATATATATATATTCACAGCATTCACAGCATTCGTAGTCTGAATCACAATCTGATTGTATGGGTGGTTACCTACCAGGTAACACTTATGGTTGGCCAGCAAGTCAGCTAACATCAGCCACGGTGCCTTCAGTTGTGAGAAGCAGATCATAGAATGGTTGAAAATAGTTTACTGTCAAATAATGCAAAGAGTACGCGACACGTGTTTCGCCCTAATTCTTGGCTCATCAGGCGTACACACTCACTGCACTCCCTTACGGGAATTGAACCTCGGACGTCAGCACTAGAGGTGAAGCCCCTAACATTGCGCCACGGCGTGTGGTTCGTTTATTTGACAGCATGTAGATCGGGGTAATTACATTCACGGCATTCGTAGTCTGAATTACAATCTGATTGTATGAGTGGTTACCTAACAGGTAACGCTTATGGTTGGCCAGCAAGTCAGCTAACATCAGCCACGGTGCCTTCAGTTGTGAGAAGCAGATCATAGAATGGTTGAAAATAGTTTACTGTCAAATAATGCAAAGAGTACGCGACACGTGTTTCTCCCTAATTCTTGGCTCATCAGGCGTACACACTCACTGCACTCCCTTACGGGAATCGAACCTCAGACGTCAGCGCTAGAGGGGCTTCGCAGCTGTGAAGTATTGCTTTTAAATTTTAATTAAGAAGAAAAGAAAACCTTTTTAAATTGAGGGAAAATATACCAATAACAATTTATTAAGGTTTTTTTGTGAAGCTGCCTTTACACAGCCTGTCCGCTGTTTTATAAACAAACGCCATATAAGGCTATCCTTTCTCCTTGCTTAGCGGTTCTGTATTGTTTTATTGTTCGTTTATTATGATTGTTATAGTTCTCTTTGTATACCACGTTGTCAGTTCAGCACTCTGGTTGTAATATGACCAAGTCGTGCAAGCTTACTGTTGAGAATGCAACGTATAGTTGTACAGGAGAAAAGCAATCTTGCCAAACTTAATTTAACCCCTTAACCGCCCTCTGCCTGATATATCCGGCACCGTTGTTTTATTGCTAACGCCATACTGCTGGAATTATCCGGCACATTTGCCTGTGGTTATATGAATGCCTGGCAAGTAGTATAACTGACGGTTTGGCATGGGTATTATTACTACGTTGTATTTCGACAAGTCTGTGGTTGTTTTGGCCGGTCATGTGACGTGATTCGCATGTAACAGCTGTGAATATGGCGAAACGTAAACTGACTTCAAGTGAGGCTTTGCAGGCGATTTTGGACAGTTCTGATCATGATTGTAGCAGTTCTGAAGAAGATTTTAGCGACAGTGATGAGCAGCAACGTGCGCTGCATGATACTGTGAATGAAGACGCATCGGATGACGGCGCTGAGTGGGTGTATCCCCAGCATCTCAGCTGGGCTGCTGCCCGTGGTGAACTACCTTTTCTGCATTCGTTTGAGGGAACGTGTGGCTTTATTGTTGATGTAAACAATTACACTGCTGAGCAGTTTTATGAGCTGTTTGTGTCACCTGATTTGATCAGACATTTTGTTCATCAGACAAATCTGTATGCAGCACAGTTTATTGAGAAAAATCCCAATTTACCTCCACATTCCCGTGTTCGTGCTTGGTTTGACACTGATGAAAACGAAATGAAAAAATTCATTGGGATTTTGATGTTGATGGGAATAATCAGAAAACCAGATATTGAGATGTACTGGTCTACAGATCCTATGTATGCAACACCTATTTTTGCAGCTGTCATGACACGTAACCGATTCTCTTTGCTGCTGAAATTCTTTCATTTGAATGACAACAGAAATGAGCCAGATAAGAAAGATCCAAACCGCGACCACTTGTTCAAGCTACGTCCTTTGATTGATCATTTATTTGAAGCATTTCAGTTGCCCTACTTGCCAGGACCGTCAGTTGCAGTTGATGAAAGTTTATTGTCATGGAAGGGCCGCTTACAGTTTCGACAGTATCTACCATTGAAAAGGGCACGATTTGGTATCAAGATGTTTTGCTTAGCTGAGAATTCAGGTTACATTTATAGATTTCGTGTATACACTGGCAACTTGCACAACATTTAGTGGTCAATACTGCTTGAATAAATGTAAAAAATGTAAAAAAAATGTAAAAAAGTAAAAAAACGAAAATTGTTCAGATTTCGCCTGGCGTGGGGAATATTTAGGGAGTTGGCGGTTAAAGGGTTAAACTTACGGTTTACACCGTGCTTTGTTTCCGCCTTAGCTGCACTTATGAATATGCTTGTATGCGTCACTCGCTCGCTTCTTATTGTTTCGCTGCCTTCTCAATTGTGTAATGAATGTTTTCTTCAGCGCTCTTTGGGGCTCTTCCTTGTTTTCTATGTACTGCGTTCACAGTCAGTTCACGTGATTACGTGGGAGGCGTGATGACACGATATGCAACACCGCCTCCCACGGCCAGTGAGCTGCAGTCCATTACAGTATATGGACAAAAAAGAGGTTCCAGTTATGACCGTTACGCTTTGAATTTCGAAATGAAACCTGCCTAACTTTTGTAAGTAAGCTGTAAGAAATAAGCCTGCCAAATTTCAGCCTTCCACCTACACGGGAAGTTGGAGAATTAGTGATGAGTGAGTGAGTGAGTGAGTAAGTCAGTGAGTGAGTGAGTGAGTGAGTGAGTCAGTGAGGGCTTTGCCTTTTATTAGTATAGATATTATATTATATTATATTATATTATATTATATTATATTATATTATTTTATATTATGTTATATTATATTATATTATATTCATTTTTGTGACTGTCGTTCTTAAAGGAACACTCCAATGAAAGTGTTATGTGTTACTTACCCTATGTAATGCACTTGTATTTATAACAAGTCATTTAAATATCATATCACATCATATCACACCGTATTGTACTCGATCAAATACAGGATCCGCCAATAGATTAAAACATTAAGTGAAATGAAAAGCGTCAGTCCCAGCCTTTTTCTGGGTCAGATTTATTTCACTTTTTCCACAAAGCTGTCTATTTTTTTTTTCTCGCAACCCAATGGCCTCCGGGAGAGGTGATTGTGAATTCTTGGATATGCAAGAATGGCAGACTTGATGCAGAAAAGCAAAACTGAACATGCAACAAAGCCTGATGCATAACTCAAGAAACTGAGTGAAAGAAACACAGCGCTAATTCAGTAATGAATTCCCACACAAAATATTTTCTTTTCTTTTTAAATTACATCCATATACTTGGATATTAATGCCTAGGCAGACCCGACTTAAAATGACGTCATAGTGAGTGATGAGCGAAGCCACACTCCAAGCAATGACTTGTCATGTAATGGTAATAAACTACAAAATGGTGGCGCAGACAACAAAACCAAGATAGTGGTGCGGAAAACAAAAAATGTAACGATAAATAACTCCAACTTTTTAGTGTCATTAATGATGTCACAATGAGTAATTATCAAAGCCACGCCCCAAAAGGTGGCTTCTGAGTTATGGCAACAAATTACAAAATGGCAGCTCATAGAGTTGAAACAAGATGGCAGGACGGTAAAGAAAAAATATAAAGATAAATAATTGTTATCATCACATTAATGACATCTCCATGAGCGATGATCAAGGCCATGCCCCAAGAAGTGGCTTACTGAGTCACAGCAACAAACTACAAAATGGAAGCGTATGGAGAGGAAACAAGATGGTGGGACAGTAAAGAAAAAATATAAAGATAAATAATTGTGACTTTTTATCATCACGTTAATGACGTCACTATGAGCGATGATCAAAGCCACGCCCCAAGCAGTGGCGCACTGTGTCATGGCAACAAATTACAAAATGGCGGCTCATAGAGAGGAAACAAGATGGTGGGGCGGTAAAGAAAAAATACAACAATAAATAATTTGGACTTTTTCGTGTTACATAAAAGATATCACTATGAGTGATGATCAAAGCCACACCACAAGTAGTGGCTTACTGAGTCACAGCAACAAATTACAAAATGGCGGCTCATAGAGAGGAAACAAGATAGCAGGATGGTAAAGAAAAAATATAAAATTAACTAATTCTGACTTTTTAGTGTCACGTTAATGACGTCACTATGAGCGATGATCAAAGCCACACCCCAAACAGTGGCTTACTGAGTCACAGCAACAAACTACAAAATAGCGTCGTATGGAGAGGAAACGAGATGGCAGGGTGGTAAAGAAAAAATATAAAGATAAATAACTGTGAATTTTTATCATCACGTTAATGACGTCACTATGAGTGATGATCAAAGCCACGCCTCAAGCAGTGGCGCACTGTGTCCCAGCAACAAATTAAAAAATGGCAGCTCATAGAGAGGATACAAGATGATGGGGTGGTATAGAAAAAATACAACAATAAATAATTTGGACTTTTTCGTGTTACATTAAAGATGTCACTATGAGCGATGATCAAAGCCACACCCCAAGTAGTGGCTTACTGAGTCACGGCAAACAAATTACAAAATGGCGGCTCATGGAGAGGAAACAAGATTATGGTATGGTAAACAAAAAATATTTAATGAGAAATAAATTAACTTTTCGTGTCACGTCAATCATGTCGCAAATGAGTGATGATCAAACACCGTGTTCTAAGCAACAACTTTCTATGTCATGGACTTGAACTACAAAATGGAGTCACCTTCAGGAAAAACAAGAGGGCTGAGCAGCAAAACAAAAATATATTGAAAAATAATTTCAACTTTTTAGCGCCACGTTATTGACGTCACAGTGAGTGCTGATCAAAGCCACGGCTCATACAACAACTTGCCGTGTCATGGCAACAAACCACAAAACAGTGTCACCTACAGGACAAGCAAGATGGTGGAATGGTAAACAAAACGTGCAATGAGAGATAATTCCAGCTTTTTAGGGTCACGTTAATGACGTCACAATAAGAGATGACTGAAGCCATGTCCCAAGCAATGACTTTCCGTATCATGGTAATGAATTACAAAATAGTGGTGCCTGCAGGAATAACAAGATGGCGGGGCAATTAAATAATTCCAACGTTATTACCTGAATAGAAAACAGAAACGAGTAACATATTTGGATTTCAGACACTAAAACTATGCATACATTACCAAATTACGGTGGGTTGGCACCCAAGCCGGGATTGGTTCCTGCCTTGTGCCCTGTGTTGGCTGGGATTGGCTCCAGCAGACCCCCGTGACCCTGTGTTCGGATTTCAGCGGGTTGGAAAATGGATGGATGGGTACATTACCAAATATGCCTGAAAAAAGCATTTAACATGGAAAAATACTGAATCCTAACAGTTGTTACCACTTGATGGGTTACCCATGTGTTGTCATTTGCTATTTCCTATTTAAGATGGTGGCACACAATTAAGGGTGTTGAAGTTTCTGAACTCACAATGGCGCTTTTAGGTATTGCAGATCTTTTCAGGGTGTCGGGATCTTACATGTAATGGTATCTGATTTGTTTATTTTTGTGTCTTTTTGTCTGATTACACCCTTGTTTGTTTTGGACCACAACTGTTTTACATCTTCTGATCCATTTCAGGTCATTCTACCCTCATGCTTGTCATTTTTCACCACTGGCCAGCCATTCAGCCCTGTGTAGTCTTTCAATAAAAGTCGTTTTTATGACTGCACTTGCCATTTTGCTTTTAGGATTTGGGAAGCACATCAGTGGCATGGTGGACGCTGTCTTTAATCTTAAAAAGAGAGCTCAATTATTTCAGGCGTACTTTAGCCGTTGTTAAAACTGCAGACTGCGTCTTTGTTAAGGATACCGAGGTACTTTTCACATCCGTTTAAATGAAAGCTCCTCTCTCAATAACAGACGTGTGCTCACCTGTGAGGAGATTAGGCCTGCTGGGCCTAGGCTGTCATTATTTTGAATTCCAGCTGATAACATTTCCTTCATTTTTTTTCACTGTTCTGCTTTCCATGGCTCCACGTAACGCGCTTAACACATCAGAATCTCGGCTCGTTTTAGTGCTTCAGACTGTGAATTTGCAAATTATTTTTGAAGTCCAATTCAACCCCACCATGAAGAAGGGTGATTAGCAATGGGGACAGAAGTACAATTACACAGTTGTGCCGAAAATGGGAATTTATCAAAAAAACGCCCCACAGCACTCGCCCCGCTTGTGACTGAAATGTTGCAATTCAGCAATGGATAACCGGGGATTTCAGCCAGTCAAGGAATTAGAAGAAAATCCTTGAGCTCATCTCCTCTGGTGAAAACATTGTCAGGAAAAGCAAGAAATGTTCTGTAAGTTAAGACTGAACAAATGAAAGCAGATCAATGTCCAGCACATTCGAAGCGACTCCAGTGTTGATCCACGTGCCAGTCCCCTCTGCTGCCTGATCAGGTAAAGGGTGACACGGGCAGCTGATGAAGAAGTGACCTGCAGGCGGCACCATCAGGTCAATTCAAAGAAATCAAAGGAGGCTCTCGAGAGACTGAGCGAGGGGTCCTGAATAGAAACCAAAGAGCCAGGCCTTTAATGATTCCCTGTGCACGGCCATCAGCAGTGTGTCTGTCTGCGGAGAGAGTGTCGACCTCGTCATTGAGAGGTTTACTGACCTCGGCGGTGACATTCACGTCTCAGGTGACTCTTCCTATTAAGTTAGTAGACGGACTGGGAGAACATGGAGGGTCATGAGGTCGCTAGAAAGGGGTGTGTGGCTCTCCCAATATCTCTGCAAAAAGGACGAAGGTCCAAGTCTTTAGAGTCCTGGTGCTCCCTGTTTGTGAGACATGGACGCCACCCAGTGACTGGACTCCTTTATGTGTGTCTCTCCGTAGAATCCTTGGGTCCCGCTGGTTTGACTTTGTGCTGCTCATGGTGTCCTAAATGAGGCACATGACCTGCATTGTGAGGGAGCGTCAGTTACGGCACTACGGCCATGTGGCGTGATTACCCGAGGGTGATCCGGCTCACAGGACCCTCATTGTTGAGGACCAGGCCAAGGGGACACCCATGTAATAGCTGGCTGTAGCAAAAAATGGTTGGTAATTTCCAGAGGGTGGGACTGGATCACCTGTCCGCCTTTGGGGTTGCCAACCAGGATCCTGAGCTGTTTCGCCATGTGGTGGGTGCAGCAATGCGCCTTACCAGTCCATGCTCGCCAATCTGACCTGATTGTTTTTATTATCAGTTTATCAGATCATTAAGGAACCTGCTTTACCCAGTTCAAGATTGTAATGAACTCTTATTATTATTATTGTTATTATTGTTGTTATTACTGTTGTTGGCATTATTATTCAAAGAATTTTCAAGGATAGTCATACCTGCTACTGCTGATATCAGGCCTAGGCCATAACATAGGACAGTTTTAGGTGGTGTGCATACATATATATTTTTTAATAAAACAAAACAAGTAAATAATAAAAATAATAATAAATATGTATTCATAAATAATAAAAATTTAAATAATAAAAAAACCCGCTGCACCAGTGCATGCTCCCAACCTGACCTGACCTCACCTGAATTCTTGGGTAAGAGATGGTGGCCAGTAAGAGATGAACTCAACATGGTGTGTGTGCAGATGGGGTGCACTGGAGCCATCCCTGACCCCAAGAAGACTTTGGGAAAGTCCAATCATTGGGTTAAAAAGGGCAATTTATTATATAAAATCAAATGAGCTATGCTGTGCCGTAGTACAGGAATACTCCCAGGTCTAAGGATAAAGAAAGCCGTCTGACCTCATTCAGGACAGTCATAGTTGGGAGAGGAGCTGACAACACTCACCTAGAGGAATGGAGGAATAAACAAGAGGGAGTGAAAGAGAAGAGAAGAGAAGAGAAGAGAAGAGAAGAGAAGAGAAGAGAAGAGAAGAGAAGAGAAGAGAAGAGAAGCAACATATAAGAACCTTGTTGTAAGGCATTGTGGGTAATAAACCTTCTTTCTTTCTTTCTTTCTTTCTTTCTTTCTTTCTTTCTTTCTTTCTTTCTTTCTTTCTTTCTTTCTTTCTTTCTTTGCTTTGATTATGATATACTTTATTAATCCCCAAGGGGAAATATTCTTTTTGCATGCCATTTGGAGGTGATTTGAACCCGGGACTTGTATAGTGTGGTTGTATTTGGGATTGGGGGTGCTGCAGTGCCCCCTGCTGGTCACATGCCGCATGCAATTAGGTTGTAAATTTTTGTGATGACTAAAGCTGCCATAACAAGATGAGGATAAAGGTAAAGGACAGGTGAGTATGAAGCTCATCTGCATGTTAAAGCCTCCTAATCTTAAAAGCAGTTGACAAAGACCATCTGTGAGTGGCAAGTGAACAATGGCGATGGAGCAGATGGATCAGTCAAGCTGCAGTATGTTTAACATCTCTTTTTGTGATAAATCATAAGATTAAAAAGCGTTTTTAGAACGAGGAGCACATTGGTTAGTTGTAAAGACTTACGTCCAGTGTATTGTGCAGTCATACAATGACAGACAAACGTGATTATGGTATGTCTCTCTTATAAAGATGCGACTGAGCCGTTTAATATTTTAAAATATTCTGCATTTTGGCTTCAAATTCTGTATGGTTGGGGCAGCATGGTAGCGCAGTAGTAGACCCCTATGCCTCGCACTAAGGAGACCTGGGTTTGTGTCCTCGTTCCTCCCTGCATGAAGTTTGCATGTTCTCCCCGTGCCTGCATGGTTTTCCTCCCACTGTCCAAAGATGTACGTGTTAGATAACTTGGTGACACTAAATTGGCCCAAGTAGGATTTTGGTGTCTCTGTGATGGACAGGCACCCTGTTGAGAGTTGGTTCCTGCCTTGTGCCCTATGCTGGCTAGGGTGGGCTCCAGCACCCCCACTCTGCCACCATGGTCTGGTTAGAAAATGGCATGACATGTCATCCTGTATGGTGTGCTATCTAGTTGTAGGGAGAGGCAGTTGGACGAAAAATGGATCAGAAGACGTGACATTTGTTGAGAAACCTCGCCACATTTGAAACTGAGGAGCGTCATGCCCAAAAATAGAAACCTACTGTAGCTATAAAAAGCGTCCACCTCCTTGGAAGTGTTCATATTGTACTTATTCTATAACTTTGAGTCACAGTGGATTTCATTTGACTTTTTGACACGGATCAAGGAGAAAAAAAGACCTTTTGATGTCAAAGAGAAAATGGAATCTCGGCAAAGTGGTCTAAATTAACTACAAATGTAAAACACAAAATAAACGATTGAATTAATGTTCACACCTGTCAAGTCAGCTTTTATTAGTGGTTACTGTTAAACTGAAGTCATCAGACTGAAAGAAAGTGCTGCCAGTTATTATTCATCTGTAGATCGCCCAATAAAGAATTCATTTATTACCAACAAGCAAGCAGAAGCTCCGTGTTTTACAGAAATATATAAGAGCTAAATATCCAACTGGGGGACAAATATCTATCTATCTATCTATCTATCTATCTATCTATCTATCTATCTATCTATCTATCTATCTATCTATCTATCTATCTATCTATCCTGCCTACTACACTAAATTAAAATCTATGTACCTAATCCTGCCAGCTGCACTATCTATCTATCTATCTATCTATCTATCTATCTATCTATCTATCTATCTATCTATCTATCTATCTATCTATCTATCTATCTATCTATCTATCTATCTATCTATCTATCTATCTATCTATCTATCTCTTATCCAGCCTACTACACTAAATTAAAATCTATCTACCTAATCCTGCCAACTACACTATCTATCTATCTATCTATCTATCTATCTATCTATCTATCTATCTATCTATCTATCTATCTATCTATCTATCTATCTATCTATCTATCTATCTATCTATCTAATCCTGCCAACTACACTATCTATCTATCTATCTATCTATCTATCTATCTATCTATCTATCTATCTATCTATCTATCTATCTATCTATCTATCTATCTATCTATCTATCTATCTATCTATCTATCTCTTATCCTGCCTACTACACTAAATTAAAATCTATCTACCTAATCCTGCCAACTACACTATCTATCTATCTATCTATCTATCTATCTATCTATCTATCTATCTATCTATCTATCTATCTATCTATCTATCTATCTATCTATCTATCTATCTATCTATCTCTTATCCTGCCTACTACACTAAATTAAAATCTATCTACCTAATCCTGCCAACTACACTATCTATCTATCTATCTATCTATCTATCTATCTATCTATCTATCTATCTATCTATCTATCTATCTATCTATCTATCTATCTAATCCTGCCAACTATGCTATCTATCTATCTATCTATCTATCTATCTATCTATCTATCTATCTATCTATCTATCTATCTATCTATCTATCTATCTATCTATCTATCTATCTATCTATCTATCTATCTTATCCTGCCTACTACACTAAATTAAAAAAAATAAAATCTATCTATCTATCTATCTATCTATCTATCTATCTATCTATCTATCTATCTATCTATCTATCTATCTATCTATCTATCTATCTATCTATCTATCTTATCCTGCCTACTACACTAAATTAAAAAAATTAAAATCAATCTATCTATCTATCTAGTACCTTTTTCATCTATTTAATGATTACATAGTTATGTCACACATGCATAGTCAGAGGGTCTCACTCCCAGGGGTGTAGTTCCACCTCTGACCGATAGAGGGCACTGCCGCTAGACTATCTTGTCTTACCTTTCCTGTTCATTATTGAAAAACAGCCCAGTGAGACCAACCAACCAACTCTGCCCATTCCAGCTCTTTGGCAATAAAAGCATGACTGCCCAGAAAGAGTCATCACTTCTCGACCAAGCAACCAAAGTGAAGGAGCACCTCAGTTATATAGAAGAAGAACACCGAGAATTTGTCAAGCCCTCATTATTGTTGGGAGCTTTGTTTGTTTTTTCCTGCCAGCTACACTAAATTAAAATCTAATCTATCTATCTATCTATCTATCTATCTATCTATCTATCTATCTATCTATCTATCTATCTATCTATCTATCTATCTATCTATCTATCTATCTATCTATCTATCTATCTATCTATCTATCTATCATGATTTGGAGTCATAAGCGTGATTAAAAGAGTCTGGGGACCTCCTGAAAGGAACATGATAACTGGCCAATGACTCCCCATTGCCAGGCCCAGAAGAAGCTCACCCAGTCCAGCTCGCTCAAAACAACAACCCGTGGGCTTCTGAAAGGAATTTGCAGAGATGAGCGGCAGACAAAGCCGAGATCCAGGGGAGTGGGACGAGTGGGACGAGTGGAGCTCCTGTGTGGTCCCTTTGGTGTCCGCTCTTGTTGATTTCCTGTTACACTTCCTAGTTAAGACTTTGAGATGATCTTTGGCTCCACTTACTTTTCATTTGCTGTCTGTCTCTGTCTACGACCGTACAATTGTGAAGATTCACGTGTATTGTCACAAGCACAAATTCATGTCAGGCCTGTCGTAGAAAACCACAGGAAAGTGCGGGTTGCCGTTTTCTTTTTTAAGTGGGAGGGGGCTGAACATTAAAACAGTTTATTGGCCAGTTTACAATCACCATTTTGCCTGACACGGCCTTCTTTTGAGATGCGGGTAGTAAAATTCCATGCAGACACAGGTAGTACACCCCTGTGATTCAGGACTCAAACAAGGCCACCGCACCTCTTATGTGTCACAAAAGGCCACTAAAGGAAGTTGGCCTCAGGAAGTGCCCTTTGTACTCGAATACCCACCTTCAAGGGGGGCAACTGGCCAACCCAGGAGATTTCCAGTCATCTGGCACAGAGACATCAGGGCTAAGTACAAACCAAATGACGACTTTGGTGCCACCATAGTTGTAAACATTCACGTTGTAAATGATACAAATGTGACATTCGAAGCTTATTCCAAATGGCTGCTATTTAACTGAGGTGGCCCCTGTGAGTGCACAATTTCATGCAAATACGTCCAGAAATGCAATAATCCCACGTTTTCTGTGGGCCAGGCGGTTGAACTTAAGTATATTAAATCTGTAAAGCTGGTGGGCTTGCTGAGGGAATTTGCGGCAGACCTTTGAACTCAATTTGAGAGGTTTGCAAATACTGCAATAACAACTGGAGTTTCTCATGAATACGAGGCTGAAAGAGACAGGGACTGAATTAAAGAACAAAAAAAATAAAAGACGCTGCCACTTTACAGTCTGACATGCTAAGAAAAATGAGATATTGAACGATGAAATAATGCGAGTTAAATACTTGGCGTGTGCTTCTAACCTTAGCATAATTTAGGTTCAGATCAGTGAGAGTGAAACGAGTGCCGCTCTGTTTGGAAGTTAAAGCCTGTCTTGCTCAGTGAACTCTTTCGATTTTTAAGTCTGCAGGGGATCTGGAAAGTCTTCAGACACCCCCCCCCCCGCCCCCGCCCCCGCCCCCTTTTAATTTTCCCACATTTTGACATGCTGCCACCTTGTGTTTAAATTCATTTACATTCATTTTCATTTTCAGGCAACACTCTGCAATTCTTAAGAGGGACGAAGTGAAAAGCAGATTTTAGGAACTTTTGTCAATTTGTTAAAGATAAAAAAGAAAAACTGGGGCTTTTAGATTCTGACGTTCTTGTGTATTTGGAACTCTCATCTTTTTTGGTCTTAACGCATGTGACATGCGAATGCACATTGGGGACAGCTTCAGTTGCTCTGCTGGTTGTAATTCCCCGCCGTTCCAGGGGATGGCGCCGTGTTCTACTGCCTCTTCTCTTCCTCAATCTGCAGATCAGGTGATTGACAGCTGTGACATCACTTCCCGTGTCTGTCCGCCTGGACCCGCCTCTTCTACGGTCAATTTGAAAACAGTTCAGTGTGGGACTCCCGTCTGATAAGACATTCTTTGCGATTTTTGCTTGCTTTTCTGTTTTTCAATTATACGGGGTCACCGGGTGGCACCCCAACTTTTTATCATGTTCTAAAATCTCATACATATGTTTTTCATGGAACCTTCCCTAGCAGCACCAGGCTTAAGGTAGAAATTGGCGATGAGCGGGCAACACTCACACACTTGGTCACACCTGGCCATTGACAGAGCTGATCTTTAACTGAACATGCGTGTGTCCCAGGGAATTGTGGGAAGGACACTGGAGGACCCAAAGGAACCCTGCATGGACATGGAGAGAATGGGACCCGGGGAGCAGTGAAATCGGCCTACAGTAGAGACTGCAGTGCATGGAATTAAGGCACAAAACCCCCTGATAAAAGACCCTGAGCAGCCATTGTAACATTCATGTAGCTGATCGTCCTCCTTAACAAAAGGATAAGCGTCTGTCGGTCTGTCCGGTTGCCACGTCTCTTTCGTTATACCTGCTCTGTCACATAAAGTGGATTATGGATACAGCGTTGAAAATAAATCTGCATTTATGAGTACTCTATGCATGCTGTCGATGAATGGAACATTAACAATTCTATAAATATTAATTATTCACAATATGACTCTCATATCCATATGCCTTTACATTGAAATATTGTTGCCCTCCAGTGTTACTGTACTACTGAGTGAAGGTTCCTCTTGCCAGCTGAATAGATTTTATTATTGAAAATGCCTGTGGTTGGTAGGGGTCTACTTTATCTGTCTAGAAGCTTAGGGGAAATAAAGGAAAGGGTTTTTAATATGACTTTGTTAATATTTATATAAAAATTTTTATTTTTTAATAGGATAAAAGAACTGCCATTGTAAAAATAAATCAACTGTTCCTCCACCTTAACAAAAGGATACATGTCTGTGTGTCTATCTGCGGGTCCATCTGGTTGCTATGTCTCTGCTATCCAACAGGTGGTGCATCACAAACATTATAGTAATAAAATGCATTGCATTTGTCATTCCAACAGATGGCACATCACAAACATTAACATTGCTTTTACAAATCCCATACCAAAATGTCATATAACAGAGACATACACATTGCATTTGTCTTTCTAACATGTGGCACATGATAAGTATTAACACTGCTGTTATGAGTCCCATACCAAATGCCATATAAACAAACATTAACACTTTTATTACAAGTTCCACACCAAATGCCATATAACAGAGACATTTGCATTGTATTTGTCATTCCAACTGTTGGCACATAACAAATATTAACACTGTTTTTACAAATACCATACCAAATGCCATATAACAGAAACATACACATTTCATTTGTCATTTTAACAGATGGCACTTCAAAAAAATGAACACAGTTTTTACGTGTCTCATACCAAATGCCATGTAACAGAGGCAAACAGATTGCATGTGTTATTGTAACAGGTGACACATCACAACATTAGCACTGTTTTACGAATCCCACACCAAATGCCATATAACAGAGATATATGTGTTGCATTTGTTTTTCTAACAGATGGCACATCACAAACATTAACAGTGCTTTTTACGAATCCCATACCCAATGGCATATACCAGAGACAGAGGCATTGCATTCATTATTCCAACAGATGGTGCATCATAAATATTGGGAGTAATGCATTTTATTACTTTAAATGTTTGTGATGTTTGTGACACACCATCTGTTGAAATGGCAAACGCAATGCACTTTATTACTACTTGCATTACAAATGACATTCCAGTAGGAATTCTATGACCCTGATCTAGCAAAGCTGATTCCATTAGCATCATTGTTTTAATGCTAGTTGTCTTTGCCTCAGTGTGGACACTGGGACTGGTGCATCAGTCCCCTCAGATGACATGGAGCATCTTCCAGTGACAGTGCTGATGGAACCTCTCAAAGCAGACAGTGACCAGGCTGGGATTTGAACCCACTGTCCCGTAGGTGTGAGGAGACGACTGTGACCACTGCAGTGACTCCAAATCTGAGGAGTTAATTGTCTCTGTTATCACTGCCCATTTTGGGTTGTGTTATGCAGGGCACAGCATCTGTGAAGTGCTTCTTCATTGTATTTTATAACCAGCGGGTATCGCGACCTTCACAATAAAAGGACAAGCCAATCCAGGAAAGCAGCGAGCATAAAGATGGACTGAAACTTCTGGTGATGTAGAAGCGTAAAGCCAGCCGGAGGAGAGATTAAGAGATATGGATGAATCGGTTTGCCCAAATAAAGACATTTCTGTTTAAATTTACATCTGTTTTTGGCTTTGGTACACACTGTGATCTGAGGGTGCCATTGGGGACATCTTACCATAATATATTTCATTTATTGCTTGTTTCAGTGTACCGCATTACAAATGCATATCAAGACACGGCATCTCCGACTGTTGCTTTGGTCAAATTTATGATACTTCCAATTAGTTGTGAGCTCCATCAAAGATTACAGGACGTTCCAAAGGATGGGCATGAAATGAATTTGTGTTACTGTGAGAAGCATTTAAAAGAAATCAAACACACTTGCGACATATCTGATGAGTCTAAATGTTTTTGATGTTCCTGTGTAAGTGAAGCTCTCATAAATTGAAAACGGCTCTGCGTGTATAAGAAAAATGTATTCTGTGATTCTTAGGTGGCTAAAGTCCCTAAACAAAGGCACATTTTATAACAATGCCGCTTTTATTACACGTCATAAAATCAATAAAAAAAACTGGTTATTTGGAAAAAAAGAATATTCTGGAAAAAAAACAATCGGGCCGGATTTGACAAATCCAGCAATGCCTTTGAACGAGTGTGGGGACCTCCTGAAAGGAACATGAAAACCATTACGTTTAGATAGATAGATAGATAGATAGATAGATAGATAGATAGATAGATAGATAGATAGATAGATAGATAGATAGATAGATAGATAGATAGATAGATAGATAGATAGATAGATAGATAGATAGATAGATGGCAGGATTAGATAGATATATAGCATAGTTGGCAGGATTAGATAGAAAGATAGATTTTAATTTAGTGTAGTAGGCATGATAAGACAGAGATAGATAGATAGATAGATAGATAGATAGATAGATAGATAGATAGATAGATAGATAGATAGATAGATAGATAGATAGATAGATAGATAGATAGATAGATAGATAGATAGATGTGAATGGCACCATATAATAGTTGATTTGACTGTTTTTTTGGTCTGCCACCTTTCGTATTTACAGGCAGTTGATTTTCATCGAGTTTCATTTTGTTACAACAGACCTCTCTGTTTTTGTTCTGCCTTATTAATTTTGAGTTATTTTAGATTATATATTATAGTAAGACTCATAGCAATAAATATATGATAAATTATGCTATTTGCAGATGATTCTTTTTTTAATTAAATCCTGCACGTTGTTCCAGTGGTGCCCATTGAGTGTGCTCCACATCATCACTTTAATATTAATAGAGCAGCAGCTTTAATTGCTCATATTGTGTTTGGTCAAATTCATTTCAGATTACACGCCATACAAATTCTCCCCCAGGTTTCTATCTCATACTGTTGTATTCAACAGGAGCCAAAGACGTTCATAATGAGCTGTGCACTTACATGTTCCAGATTTCATTTTTGGGTATTTCTCTAATGGCTTTGACCTTTCTTAGATCGATACGCTGTTGCTGAGGACACACATTTAATAAAGCAAAGTGATTTAATGAAGGCTTTAGAGATGCTAGGGAGAGGTGCTGCTCTTCAACGAATAAACGGCAAACCTATTTAACACAAAACATTCTCAGCGTAAATGAAAAGCAGCCCTGCCAACGTGTGAGCTTAATGCAAGGTGAAAGAGAAATAGCTGTATCATGATGATGATGATGATGATGATTACAGCTATTCACCTCTCCATTTACAAACCTGATTTAGTAAAGTTCAGTATCTCAATGGATCATTATTATTATTTTTATTATTATTATTATTATTCACTGTTTTTAATGAGGCACATTACCTGCATTTTGAGGGAGTGTCAATTACGGCACTATGGCCATGTGGCGCGATTCTCCAAGAGTGACCCAGCTTGCAGGATCCTCATTGTTGAGGACCCGAGTGCTGGACCAAGCCAAGTGGACGCTCACGTAACACCTGACTGTGGCAGATAGAGGGTCATTTCCAGAGGGTAGGACTGGACTACATGTCTGCCTGGGGGGTTGCCAACTGGGATCCCAAATTGTTTCATTGTGTGGTGGGCACAACAATGCGCTGTACCAGTGTATCCTCCCTAACCTGACCTGACTGTTTTTACTATCAGTTTATCAGATTATTAAGGAACCTGCTTTACCAGTTCAAGACTGTAATGAACTCTTATTATTATTATTATTATTATTATTATTATTATTATTATTATTATTATTATTGTTGTTGTTGTTGTTGTTATTATTGTTGTTGTCATTATTAGTGAAAGAATTTTGAAAGATAGTTCCACTGCTACTGCTGATATCAGGCCTTAGGCCTTAACATAGGACAGTTTTATGTGGTGTGCATAGATAAATATTTTTTAATAAATAAATAAATAAAATGTATTACTAAATAATAAATAAATAATAAAAATAAAAGTTTTTCTTTATTTTTGTACGAGAAGGTCATGTATGAAATGTGTGGCGCTTTATCCATTTACCATAGGAATCCATGGGTAAAAAAAAACAAGGTATGATCACATAAAATAATAATAATAATAATAATGTTATTACGTATTATTGTTTTACTCTGATTTTTTAATTGTTATGTGGGAAGGCTAAGTCTAAAAGATGTGATAGCCTAGCCATTTACTACAGGGATCCACAATTCAAAGGTATGGTATGGTCACATGCTCATTATGATGAAGATGATGACTGTTAATAATCATCATACTCGTTGTTATCATCCATCCATCCATCCATTTTCCAACCCGTTGAATCCGAACACAGGGTCACGGGGGTCTGCTGACGCCAATCCCAGCCAACACAGGGCACAAGGCAGGAACCAATCCTGGGCAGGGTGCCAACCCACCGCAGGACCGTTGTTATCATTTTAGTATTTATTTTTATTTCTGTACTTTGAACCTTGTGGTACCCCTGGTTATTCTGAGTCACAGTCCATGAGGTATAATATGGTGACATGCTCATCATTATTATTATTATTATTATTATTCTAGATTCTGACTAATGTTATAACTAAATGACCGAGTCATTCCACACTTTTGCTCCGTTCTCCATCTCTCTGACGATGACCTCCTCGTAAGAAGCTCTCCTGTCCTCTCCGCGCCCCGTCGTGTCTCCTCAGTCCTACCACATCGCGGCTCTCTTGAAAGGACGGGCCTACTGGTGTGGCCTCCTTCTTCTTCGTCTCTGACAGCCTGAAGTTTGAAGCTTTTGGACAGCGTGAGTTGCAGATCCCATCTCTTCTGTGACAATTTAGCACAAAGCCCAGCTGTGTAAAGACCTCCCTGCTGCCCTAAATCTTCCCTTCCCCTCTCGGTTCTGTCATCTGCTCTTTCCAGGATGGCAGTAAAGGGCAGTTGAAGCCCAGCCTGGCCGCGGCTGGCACATGCCAGTATTTTATGAGATGGCAGTCATTGTAGAGTGCTGCCAGCAGAGCAGCAGACTGGGGAAAGAAGAGGGAGGGAGAACATCACGTACTACAAAGGAAGCCCTCCATCTAGACAGCACCTTTCTCCATTTCTCTAACCAACTTATTCCCACATTTTTATAGCAGACTACCACAGGAATCGTTTCCGGTTTGCCAGACACTGAATGAATGGCACTGAAGCAGCATCTTGGTTGTGTGCCGTTCAGGGCCCAATTCACAGCTCCATTCTGCCTGCCAATGTGAATCAGAAACACAAAGTGCCCCAGCTGTACACCAAGGTGAAAACACGCCAGCGTCATTGCATTTGTATTTTGTGACGTTGTGTCCAGAATGTTACACAACCCGACTGGGTCACATTTAATGAGGCCGCGTTTAGTGGGAAACGAAAAAAAAAAAAAAAACAACAAAGAAATATGGAGGGTCGCAGGCTGGCCTGAGGATTAGTGCGTCAGATGTGTGTGCGCCTCGAGGGACAGCTGCAAGCGCGGCGATGGCACAGCAGCAGGGATGCACGCTGGATAAGACAGTCAGAGAAATCAAACAGCATTAGTGTGAATTAGTCGCGAGAGGGAAATCAGGTCAGATGGCGGTGCCGCATTTAATTTATTTGTTTATTTTTTGTTTGTGAATAAAAACAGGGAAAACCTCTTAGAGTCCAAGCCTAATGGATCATTCCGTGTTGCAGACAGTTGGCACTACTACTGTATGTAAGTATGATAAATGCTTCAGGAGTCTCCGTCTCGGAGTAGGATGGCATCCTAGCGATACGTTCCACTTACAGTTGATTCAGCTTAAGGATGTCAGACTGACCCCGCACCTGCTTCCTCAGATGTTATATAAGACCTTCGCATCCATTTGTTTCACTTAAATATGGAAAGAGCCAAGTAAAATAAATGTCAGAAGAGCTACGAGCTGAGGCTGCCGCCACCGCACTTCACTTCATTGGCCAGGCCGCTGCTCTGTGAGCCAAAGATGGCAGATTAAGATGGAACTGAAGGCGGACAGCCGAGATAGCTGGTCTGTGATGTCCGCTCAGCTGGCTCATTGACTTGTCACATATCATGAAATGTGTCGTCTCAGAGCGCAGCAAGTGACACTCGGGTGGTGTTGCAACTTCTCCTTTTTTATCGTCGTCGATTGTAAAATGCTCTGTTGTCGTAAGGACGTGAATTATCAAGGAGTGGAATCTGAGCATATTTTCACATTCCGCACACTTTATCCTGTTGCAGATTTCATTCTAACTTGGATACACTTGCCATTTTGGTACATCAGTAAGCCATAAGGACAAAGGGAAGACATGTGACCTGAAACGTTGATTCAGAATCACAGGACGAAATCTCTCCTCTCTTCATTCAGTATTTTGTAGAAGCCCCCTTCGGCTGCAAGTTCCTGATTTCGGTCTTCAGGCTCGGCAAGCTTTACACATCTGAATTTGGGCAGGCGAGAACATTTGAACAATCTGGACGAGAACAGGCCATTGAGCCCAACGAAGCTCGCCAGTCCTGTCCGCTTAATTCTTCTAAAATTAACGTCCAGTCGAGTTCTGGAGGTCCCTAAAGTCCTAATGTCTACCACCCTACTTGGTCACTTAGTCCACGTGTCTGTGGTTCTCTGTGTGAAGAAAAACGTCCTCAGGTTTGTGCGAAATTTAACCTTATCAAGTTTCCAACGATGCCCCCATGTTCTTGATGAACTCAATTTAAAGTCACCGTCTCGATCCACTGTACTAATTCCCTTCATCATTTTATGTTTGTGCAAAATTTACCCTCTGCAAAAGATTACTTTCTCTCTTTGGTTTTGACGCCCCATATGTACTCGGTTTTGTTCTTGTTTCATCTTCTGGTACCGAATTATAAATAAATACTCTTTGGCAGAACACAGCCTGTGCGATGCTAGATGAGTTTCCTTGAATTTATCGCCTGTAGCTTTCATTTATTAGAACATTACAACAATTTGGAAACACAAAGCTCGCCAATCCTGTCCACTTGATATCTTCTAAAAAGAACATCAAGTCGAGTTCTGAAGATCCCTAAAGTCCTTGTGTCTACCACACTACCTGGTCACTTATTCCAAGTGTCTGTGGTTCTCTATGTGAATATAAACTTCCTGATGTCCATGCAAACTTTACCCTTAACAAATTTCCAACGATGCCCCCGTGTTCTTGATGAACTCAATTTAAAGTCACCGTCTCGATCCACTGCACTAATTCCCTTTATCATGTTATGTTTGTGCAAAATTTACCTTTGGCGAAACATCACTTTGTCTCTTTGGTTTTGACCCACGATATGTACTCTGTTTTGTTCTTGTTTCATCTTCTGGTACCGAATTAAAAATCAATGTGCTTTGGAAGAACACAGCCTATGTGGAATGGTCTGCCTCTTACTATAAGAGATGCCCCTTCGGTCTCAGCTTTCAAATCCCGGCTGAAGACTCACTACTTCAGTTTAGTACACCCTGACTAGAGCTGCTGATTAACTGTACAGACTGCATCTCTGTTGTTTGTGATTAGCACTAAAACAGAAGTAACATCCATCCATCCATCCATTTTCCAACCCGCTGAATCCAAACAGGGTCACGGGGGTCTGCTGGAGCCAATCCCAGCCAACACAGGGCACAAGGCAGGGAACAATCCCGGGCAGGGTGCCAACCCACCGCAGGACACACACAAACACACCCACACACCAAGCACACACTAGGGCCAATTTAGAATCGCCAATCCACCTAACCTGCATGTCTTTGGACTGTGGGAGGAAACCGGAGCGCCCGGAGGAAACCCATGCAGACACGGGGAGAACATGCAAACTCCACGCAGGGAGGACCCGGGAATCGAACCCAGGTCCCCAGGTCTCCCAACTGCGAGGCAGCAGCGCTACCCACTGTGCCACCGTGCCGCCCCAGAAGTAACATGATCGTTAGAATTTATTACTAACCCTCGCCTATTCTGTTTCTCTTCTCTGTACTCAAATGTGGCACTTGGTGCCCACGGCCCACCTGCCAAGTTGTTTTGCCTGCCTAAAGTAAAGTCATCCCTGATGGAGGATCGCAGGAATCATCGGGTACAGGGGTCCTTTCATTGGATTGGCTGTCCCAGCACTGTTTCAGCTGTGGAATGGCCAATAGGGGGAGGTAGTTTGATGGCTGAGGTCTCCAGGACTCATATCATATTATGAGATATCATCGATTGTTGAATTCTGGTCCGTACTTGTACAATTTTTATACTGTATTGAGGATTCGTTCTGTTCTGTGTATTGTATTGTATTGACTCCCTTTTCTTTTTGACACCCACTGCATGCCCAAACCACCTGGAAAGGGGTCTCTCCTTGAACTGCCTTTCCCAGGGTTTCTTCCATTTCATCCCTACAAGGGTTTGTTTGGGGAGTTTTTCCTTGTCTTCTTAGATTGTCAAGGCTGGGGGGCTGTCAAGAGGCAGGGTCTGTTAAAGCCCATTGCAGCACTTGTTGTGTGATTTTGGGCAATACAAAAATAAATTGTATTGAATTGTATTGTATGTGACATTAGATGAGTTTCCCTGAGATTTTCGCGTGTAGCTTTCATTTTCAGAACATTACAACAATTCAGACGAGACCCGGCCATTCAGAAAAACAAAGCTTGCCAGTCCTGTCCGCTTAATTCTTCTGAAATTAACATCCAGTCGAGTTCTGGAGGTCCCTAAAGTCCTCCTGTCTACCACCTTACTTATTCACTTAGTCCATGTGTCTGTAGTGCTCTGTGTGTAGAAAAACATCCTAAGGTTTGTACGAAATTTAACTTTATCAAGTTTCCAACGATGTACTAATTCCCTTCATCATTTTATGTTTGTGCAAAATTTACCCTCGGCGAAAGATCACTTTGTCTCTTTGGTTTTGACCCACCATATGTACTCGGTTTAGTTCTTGTTTCTTCTTCTGGTACCGAATTAAAAATCAATGTGCTGTGGCAGAACACAGCCTAAGTGATGTTAGATGAGTTTCCTTGAGTTTATCGCCTGTAGCTTTCATTTTTGAGAACATTACAACAATTCAGAAAAACAAAGCTCGCCAATCCTGTCCACTTGATATCTTCTAAAAAGAACATCAAGTCGAGTTCTGAAGGTCCCTAAAGTCCTCGTGTCTACCACACTACCTGGTCACTTATTCCAAGTGTCTGTGGTTCTCTATGTGAATATAAACTTCCTAATGTCCGTCTCTCTTTGAATTGCCTCTCTCAAGGTTTCTACGTTGTTTTTTTTTGGGGGGAGTTTTTGCTTGTTTTCTTAGACAGTTAAGGCTGGGGGACTGTCAAGAGGCCCATTGCAGCACTCCTTGTGTGAGTTTGGGCTATAACAAAAAAAAAATTATTGTATTGTATTGCATTGTATTGTATTGTTCTAGAAGCATCTCAAGGAACTTTAAAGTAAAGAGGAGACACCCAAATACAATTTGTAGAGCCGCAGCAAACGGTCCGAATGCTTTTCAGAATGAGAGATTTCAGTTTTGAACTTTACAAAATGTATAATCCATTCTAAAAACATGCTTTGACATTGTCATTATGGCTTCCTGAGTGCGGATCGAGGAGCAAAAAATGGTAAATCTGTCCACAATAAAGTGTACAGAAAGTGATGGGCCACCCAACTACCTCACCTCCTCTCCTCCGCACTGGCACTTTCTGTCTTTTTGGATGTCTTTTCTCTGATTTTCACTATTCTCGATGTCTACTTGTGATCTTGTGTGGGATGGTAGTTTCTTCAAGGACCCTCAGAGTATTCGTGAAGATCACACGCGAACGAGCTGTCGGCCAATTTCTCCTCATTAAACACTCAGGCTCCCCCACCCACAACGTCTGAGACAGGCTGTTTTTAAAACCTGGCACCAGCACGGACCCCCTTACACGCTACGTCACCTTTGTGTTATGAACGTTGGGTTCATTTCTCTCTGTGTTTGTGATTGTTATCCAAAGTCTAATCTTCAAATGAAAGCAAATCTCCTATTTAAGCAGAAAACCCAAAATGTCTAAAAACTCCATTGTCCAACCACCTCAACAAGATTTTCTACTTTCTATTATCATTTTTGTAATTCTTGCAATGTTTCTGCTGCATTATCTTTTTGTTTTCCTGGTCAGGTTTTGCTTTGAGCAGGTCTGTAAATGTCACGTCACAGATGTTTTGGTGTCAGGTTTTTTTGTTCCTTAGAAAGCAAAGGCAAAAGTAAAAGGTGTGCTGATGGCAGCAAGCAGCAGCCTGTCCGCAGGGAGCCCGATGATTGCTTTTATGACGGTGACAATAATGAATGGCTCTTTTAAGTGCTCTTGATTAATATTAACAAGGACATACAATTTGATAATGATATTACTGATATTGTGCAGTTATCTGTGCTGTGTCGGGTCTCGGGTTGTACAGGGAATTGAAGTCAATGGTCATTGAAATTCTTAAGTAAAATATCAACTCAGATACGATCTCTTCTGTTCTAATAGACTTGCTTGTCCAGATTGTAATTTCTGTTGTAGTAAAACCTGTTTCACCATCCATCCACCCGGCCGTCTTCTAAACCAATCGCCCAACTTCAGGGCCAGGGAAACCAGCGACTATCAGCCTGTTTATAATCTTACAATTCAGGCAATGCTTCCAATGCCAGTTCTGTCATTCTGTTTGAATGTTTTGATGTGACACGTGAAATACAAAAAAAAAAAAAGGTGATAAGTTCTGTGAAGTCCTACAACTCAAGGCACTCAAGACAGAGGAGCCATGTGGCAGCTTTCTGCTTCGGTAACAATGGCGTTGGCTCCCAGTTAGCAGATAATTGCGCCCCTAATTAGGAGGTTTAATTTCCATGCCATCCAGGCTAATTACGAGACGTCATGGATACGACTTATGGTCTGTTGAGAAGCTCACTCATCGGGAAAAACATCTGAGGCCTTGTGGTCACCCCTCGTGGACTACAGCCACCTGGAAATTAGTGACAATCTGAGGATAGATAGATAGATAGATAGATAGATAGATAGATAGATAGATAGATAGATAGATAGATAGATAGATAGATAGATAGATAGATAGATAGATAGATAGATAGATAGATAGATAGATAGATAGATAGATTAGATTTTAATTTAGTGTAGTTGGCAGGAAAAAACAAACAAAGCTCCCAACAATAATGAGGGCTTGACAAATTCTCGGTGTTCTTCTTCTATATAACTGAGGTGCTCCTTCACTTTGGTTGCTTGGTCGAGAAGTGATGACTCTTTCTGGGCAGTCATGCTTTTATTGCCAAAGAGCTGGAATGGGCAGAGTTGGTTGGTTGGTCTCACTGGGCTGTTTTTCAATAATGAACAGGAAAGGTAAGACAAGATAGTCTAGCGGCAGTGCCCTCTATCGGTCACAGGTGGAACTACACCCCTGGGAGTGAGACCCTCTGACTATGCATGTGTGACATAACTATGTAATCATTAAATAGATGAAAAAGGTACTAGATAGATAGATAGATTGATTTAAATTTTTTTAATTTAGTGTAGTAGGCAGGATAAGATAGATAGATAGATAGAGAGATAGATAGATAGATAGATAGATAGATAGATAGATAGATAGATAGATAGATAGATAGATAGATAGATAGATAGATAGATAGATAGATAGATAGATTTTATTTTTTTTAATTTAGTGTAGTAGGCAGGATAAGATAGATAGATAGATAGATAGATAGATAGATAGATAGATAGATAGATAGATAGATAGATAGATAGATAGATAGATAGATAGATAGATAGATAGATAGATAGATAGATAGATAGATAGATAGATAGATAGATAGATAGATACTATATAATTATTTGTAAGGGACTATGTGAGAGATGTAGCAGTATTTAACTGATAGATGTAAAATGACACGTATAGATGAACAGACAGATTTGAAATGACCTTGTCATCTGTCCATCTCTCCGTCTGCCTGTCTGTCTACCAGTACCTTTTGCGTGACTCTACTTTTCCTGGTGCTGTATTTTTACATTAACACCACCAGTAAATAACACAGACAGTAAATGACTCAACAGTTGAATGACTTTGTTCCTTCATTTCTCCTGAAGGTGCTGCACACAAAGTTCCAGCAACAAGACGTGCGCATTGACACCGAGCTGCAGGCTCACCGCACATTTTATAAAACCCTGCTGCTCACAAAATAGTCCCGTCATTCACCATTCAAATGTCTGCATATACATACCACTTGGTATCACTGTGACGCCACTAGGGCTCCCCCCGTCAGTATCTAGTAATTATTTACCCCCCCAGCGTAAACAGTGCTGTTGTACTGTGCTCACAAACATAAACAGAAACAAATAATTAAATAGCAAATCCATGTTATCACATCACCGAGTGTTTGAAGGGGATACCCCGCCTTGAGATAAATAAGTGCAAGGAATGCTGCTGTTCAGGTCCGCCACACCTGCACGACTAAAGCGACTTTGGTAAATCAGGAAAACAAAAGGCAGGAGTTCATTTGGGTGTGAATTCAAAGCACTGAGTTAAAGTTAAAGGCAGCTTAAGAGCATAAGATTGACAAAAGCACAGCATGGCTTACCGTGAGCTGCACCTGAAACAAGGAATCAGCCACCATGTGTGGTGACGTCGTCGTAACGCACGGCTCGTTCTGCTCACTCCTATTGGTTGGATCCTGATGCTTTTCTTATTTGACAGAGCTGTATTTTTGCTACAAAAAAAGGCAAATTTCCCCCTGGGGACAAATAAAGTTCTATCTATCAATCTAATAAAAGGGTGTGATGTGTGACCCATTTTCAGCTTCAGACATGACAGTGGTGCACACCTTCAGAGTCAGACTCGGCCACAGAACGATTACAAGAAATGGCCGCACACGTTCCGATTAGGCCTGCGTCTAACGGGCGCTAATTCTTTCCAACGATTCAAAGCCACCTTGTCTTGAAAGTTTTGAAGGGCATCAAAGGGGTGCCATTGAGGTGCACTGAAGGCGAATCACAGTCTCCACATTCTGTTGTAGAAGACGAGCTTTTCTGCACTCGGCTCCTCGGACTCGGAATTGAAACGTTGTCTGCAGTTTGCCGAAGCCGATGTCACATGGTGTGACTTTTTTGTCATGGGGTATGTCAGACTTGCCTTTCCGTCTCCGTACCATGAAAATCGTAGCCCATGTCACATTTCCCAGCCGAGTCATGCTCGCCCCCTTTCTCCGGCAGCCAATGGCGTGCTGCCTGACTGAGCCGGCACCACATCAGCGCTGTACAGAGAGTTTGTAGCTGTGGTGCGTTTTTTTTTCTTCGTTTCATTCTGTTTAAGTACATAAAACACGAGACATCAGACAGACGGGCTTCTCTTTTATTTGGGAGGTCCCAGACGCGTGTGTTCTTTATTCCTCATCACTACATTCTGTACATTGAGCTGAACACTCATTGGTCCTCAACTCTCACATGCAAAGAGCAAAGAGCCCGCCACTCTGACCAACGAGATATTCAAACCTAGTTGGTCTCACTTGTTAGGTGTGTCTCACGTGAGACGATCGGCTTCATGGGAGCGCGTCGCTGACTGCCTCTGACTGGCTAACGCTAGATTCCTATGTCCAATCAGTCAGCCGCTCGTGTTTTCTTTCATTTAAGAAATCTTTCTAAACTAAGAACTGCTGTTTTAAAGTCAGAATTGGAGATGCTTGTTCATTCTTATGTTTCCTCACGACTCGATTACCGTAATGCTCTCTATACAGGTCTGAGCAAGTCCTCTCTTCTCACAACATCAGTTAATCCAAAATGCAGCCTGCCAGGCTCCTAACTCGCAATCCCATCACTCCCATTCTGGACACACTGCACTGGCTCCGGTGTTTTATAGAATTCATTTTAAAGTTTTGTACTTACTTTTAGAGCTTTGCATGGATAAGCTCCCGAGTTCCTAAACAGCCTGCTCCAACGCTATACATCTTGTCGGGGTCTTAGATCGGGGCAACGGGGAGTTCTAGTTGTCCCACGCACTCAGATGGAAACCCATGGGGACCGTGTCTTTCAGTCTGTGGCATCAAGACTATGGAATTGTAGTCTGCGTGCGGCGGAGTCTGTTGATTCTTTTTATACAGGCATTGAATCAGCGCTGAGTAGCTCCTGTTTATTTATTTATTATTTTTGGTTATGCTTTGTTCTATTTGTTATGCTATGTATTGTATTGCTGTTCAGCACTCTGTGACCTTTTGCCTGGAAATGGCGCTATATAAATAAACTACTACTACTACTACTAACATAGTGCAAATTGAAATATATGCAAATGATCAGGATAGGAATATAATTAACCAGCTGGTTAGGTTTGCAGATGATACCAAGTGTGGTGGATTGGCAGATAATCGAGAATCTGTTGAGTCATCACAGAGGGACTTGGACAGCAGACAGGCTTGGGTAGATTTGTGGACGATGAAATGTAAATGTAAATCAGTATGTGCAGGAAATAAAAATGTGAGGTTTGAATACACAATGGGAGGTCTGGAAATTAAAAGTCCACCTCATGAGAAGGATTTAGGAGTCTTAGTGGACTCGACATTATCAATGACCAGATGGTGTTCAGAAGCCATTAAGAAGGCTAACAAAATGTCAGGTTACATAGCGTCTTGATATGTGGAGTACAAGTCACAGGAGGTTCTGCTCAAGCTTTATAACACACTGGTGAGGCCTCATCTGGAGTCCTGGGTGCAGTTTTGGGCCCACCACACAAAACAACACTAGAAAAAGTCCAGAGAAGAGCAACCAGGCTGATCACAGGTCTACAGGGGATGAGTTATGAAGTCATAAAATTGAGAGTCCACCTCATGAGAGGGATTTAGGAGTCGTAGTGGACTCAATGACCAGACGGTGTTCAGAAGCCATTAAGAAGGCTAACAGAATGTCAGGTTATATAGTTATATAGCACCTTGATATGTGGAGTACAAGGCACAGGAGGTTCTCCTCAAGCTTTATAACACACTGTTGAGGTCTCATCTGGAGTCCTGGGTGCAGTTTTGGGCCCACCAGACAAAACAGCACTAGAAAAAGTCCAGAGAAGAGCAACTAGGCTGATCACAGGTCTACAGGGGATGAGTTATGAAGTCATAAAATTGAGAGTCCACCTCATGAGAAGGTTTTAGGAGTCGCAGTGGACTCAATGACCAGACAGTGTTCAGAAGCCATTAAGAAGGCTAACAGAATGTCAGGTTATATAGCGCCTTGATATGTGGAGTACAAGTCACAGGTAAGCCAACTTGATTGGAGATCATTTAGAAAGGTAAGCATGCCTCCGTGTTTAGAAGTTCTCATAATTCACACTGCATGTCAGGACAAAAACCAAGCTATGAAGTCTACTGGTGAAATAATTAGAAATGTCCCAAGCTATACCATGAATACCAAAAAATGTCTTAACAGGGAGATAAACTGGAAAAACTCTGGCTGTAAGATCATTCCAATACAAGATTCTTTTATTAATAAAGGGTTTTATTTAAATGGTGTGATCAACTCAAAGGAGCCAAAATGAGTTATCAAAAAGGAAATTTTTACTGACCAAGTTCTAATCTGCAAATTAACGGCAAAATCCAGGGACAGCGTAAAAACCACAAAACTGGAATATCGAAGAAAAAAGCTTAATACTGACAGACATCAACTTCAGTCAACAATGAACCGCATGGGACTCACTGTCCAGCCTACTTTTATGGACAGGGGGTGATCCCTAGCAGTGATAGAAGGAATGATTCCATCTCTTGGGGTTTCAAACCCAAAATATAAAGAACATATGAACATTTGACTAATAAATGTTAGGCTTGAATAGTCAATGGGATGTATGAAAAGGTACAGAAGTACACCTTATGAGAAGGATTTAGGAGACGTAGTGGACCTGTCACTATCAACTGCCAGACGGTGTTCAGAAGACCTTTAGAGGACTAACAGAAAGATAAGTTATATAGCACCCTGGTGTGTGGAGTACAAGTCACAGGAGGTTCTGCTCAAGCTTTATGACACACTGGTGAGGCCTCATCTGGAGTCCTGGGTGCAGTGTTGGTCTCCAGGCTACAAAAAGGACATAGCAGCACAAGAAAAAGTAAGGAAATATAAAGTTTTGCATGTTGGAAGTAAAAATGTGAAGTTTGAATACACAATGGGAGGTCTGAAAATTGAAAATATGCTTTACGAGAATAATTTAGGAGTTGTAGTGGACTCAATACTATCAACTTCCAGACAGTGTGCAGAAGCCATTAACATAATGTCAGGTTATATAGCGCCTTAATATGTGCAGTACAAGTCACAGGAGGTTCTGCTCAAGCTTTATAACACACTGGTGAGGCCTCATCTGGAGTCCTGGGTGCAGTTTTGGGCCCACCAGACATAGCAACACTAGAAAAGGTCCAGAGAAGAGCAACTGGGCTGATCACAGGTCTACAGGGGATGAGTTATGAAGTCATAAAATTGAGAGTCCACCTCATTGATAGATAGATAGATAGATAGATAGATAGATAGATAGATAGATAGATAGATAGATAGATAGATAGATAGATAGATAGATAGATAGATAGATAGATAGATAGATAGATAGATAGATAGATAGATAGATAGATAGATAGATACTTTTAATCCTATCTATCTAAGGGGAAATTCCCATACTCCAGCAGCAGCATACTGATAATAACAATATTAAATTATAGAGTGATAACAATGCAGGTATACAGACAGACAATAACTTTGTATAATGTTAACGTTTACCCCCCGGGTGGAATTGAAGAGTCGCATAGTGTGGTGATGAACGATGTCCTCAGTCTGTCAGTGGAGAAGGACGGTGACAGCAGTCTGTCTCTGAAGCTGCTCCTCTGTCTGGAGATGATCCTGTTCAGTGGATGCAGTGGATTCTCCATGATTGATAGGAGTCTGCTCAGCGCCCGTCGCTCTGCCACGGATGTCAGACTGTTCAGCTCCGTGCCTACAATAGAGCCTGCCTTCGTCACCAGTTTGTCCAGGTGTGAGGCATCCCTCTTCTTTATACTGCTTCCCCAGCACACCACCGCGTAGAAGAGGGCGCTCACCACAAACGTCTGATGGAACATCTGCAGCATCTTATTGCAGATGTTGAAGGACGCCAGCCTCCTAAGGAAGTAATCATGAGAAGGATTTATGAGTCATAGTGGACTTGGCGCTATCAATGACCAGACGACATTCAGAGGCCATTAAGAAGACTCACAGAATGTCAGATTATATAACGCGTTGATGTTTGCAGTACAAGTCCTAAGACTTTACGGTGAAGCTTTATAACACACTGGTGAAGCCTCATCTGGAGCCCTGTGTGCAGTTTTGAGCCCACCAGACATAGCAGCACTGGAGAAAGTCCAGACGTTTGTGTGTTGAAACTTTGAAATGAGACCCTAAAATCAAAGTCAAAAGGACGTGTCCAAAGAAATGTATGAGTTGGTCTCATCTGTTACGGGAGATGGATGTCTGAAGCGGAGCTCTGTTAGCAGCAGTGTTATTTTTTCTCGTATTTTTTTTTCATCCTGAGGTGTCCTGTATTTACCCAACCTGAGGAGGTTCTATTACAGTGTATGCAAGCATATAAAACATGAGCAGTAAGGAAGGGGCTCAGAAAGAAATGGAAAAGAAACCCAAAGCTTCATCCAAACCTAGACAGTCATCAAGTCCAAGTCCAAGGTATGGCCTTAAAGAGACTGACCTGGAACTGACAGGCGAAAGCAGACATTTCCCCGGACCCCGGGCTGCTGCATTGTCTCCAGTCGAGAGCGAATGTGCAAATGATTCAGGTCACAATAGCTCGTCAATTCCAGGAGATTCATTGGAACTGAAAATGGCCTTGCCTTCCACTTTGTCATCTACTCCTCACGAGAGCCGGGACAATCTACTTTAACTGGGCTTGCCACTTCACCCGCAGAGCACGAAGGCCGAAACGATCTCTCCCAACTGAAGGTGATGATCGCCACAATGGCTACCGCTCAAGACATAAAGGAGCTCAAGAAAGATATAAAGAAAGGAATAAAGGACATATACAAGACAAATGAGAAGCTGCTGCAGGATATTAAAGACCAGGAGAAACACGTAAATAATCGCTTTGAGGCGCCCTTAAAGGTATGCTAGAAAAAAATTGAGGAACAAATTCAGGAAAATTAGTCTAAGTTTGAGAATAAACTGAGACTACCAGGCGCTCAATTGGAAGACGTCAAGCAAACGTTCACGACTCGAATTGAAACAGCCAAACAACTGGAATCTACCGCCGACGGAAAAGCAATGGCAGAAACAGGTGTGCTGCTAGGAGAAGAATCAACTAGCGGCGAATAGTGGAAAGGATCAGCGGTGCAGTCGTGTTTGTGCTGAGAGCAGAAAACAGCACTAAGAGACGATTAGGATCAGGAAGGACAGACATGCTCGAGACGCAAGCAAGGACCGGAACACGTAAGTCAAACGTTTGTGTGTCGAAACTTTGGGAGGAAACCCGAAAACCAACGTCAAAAGGAGGTGCCCAAAAAAAATTGTGTTAAGGAGATGACTGTCGAGCTGTTCGCGAATCGAGTTATCCGCAATCTTGGATAAAGAGGAGACCAAAGCGACGGCATGTTTAATCCCGTCGCTCTGATGACGTCACATGCTGCTCATTAACAAAAGACCCTTGTCGTGCGTATAGCTCTGAGCTGGGGGAACACGCTGCCCACCTCCAATCAAACGTCTGACTCCCACGATGTGTTTAAGAAGCACTTGAAGACTGAATTTCTAAGGAATCGGATCTCACTTGTATTCGGTTTGGCGCTCTTCACTTTTGGTGACCAATTTTGTCGCCTTGTCCTGTCACACTTGTTCCCAAACAGTCTCGACCAGAGTGATGTTTACTTGATTATGTGGACCTCTTTTGGATTAAAGTGTCTGCTAAGCAGATAAACGTACGCATACTCATTTCTTGGCACCATCACTGGACCAATGCCACCCTTTCTAGTGGAAACCCCGAGGCCCACAGCGACAGATTCACCAGTTCACGTCAGTCAGTTCAGTTTGTTCTCATCGGTTGGTGTAGACAAGCAAACCTAAATAAATGTAAGGAGCTACAAAATGATGGCAGCCACGGTCATAACGACAGACTGATAAGGCAAGTGGGGAACTCTGAAGAGACCACGCAGGTCCAAGTCTTTTGTTAATCCTTAATGGCTCTGCTTCTCTCATCTGCTCCAGAGCCCTGCCTTAGTGCCAGAAGAAGACGACACCCAGGAGACAACAGAAGTGAAGCCATTAGTTATTGTTTCGTGAGCCTGGAGACGGGAGCTGAGGCGCATTATCCTAGTGGGTGGGAAGCAGCGGTGAACCAAAGTGGATTAGTGGCGGCGCAGAGAGAAGATTTCGGTCAGCTCAGACTAAAAGGGCTTTTCAGGAGCAATTTAGGTTTTATTCCTGGGTGAAGTAAAAAGCTTATCTTATTGAAAAGGAATATCAGACCCATCAACGTTTAACCATCTATAAGACCTACAAAACATAAATGAATGCAATAATAATAATAATAATAATAATAATAATAATAATATGTACACCATTGTAATTAAATGTGACGATTAATGGAACTATGTAAATAAAAGCATTCCCCCATGCCTACTTAGGTAACTGAATCTTTACTATTGAACTAATTAAAGCTACAAAGAAGAACTGGGAATTGGCCTACGTCGTAACAGGTAGATCCGTTTTACTTAATTACAATAACACGATCTGAGCTTTCATCAAACATGACAACTAAAATAACGAGTTTGAAAATAACCATTTGAAATATACTGTCATGAATAACATCAGCAACAGCACCAATAATAATAATAATAATAATAATAATAATAATGCGAACTGACGGGTGACACGCGCTCCGGTCCTGCTGCTACTTTCCTTCTCGGCGGCGCGCTGCAAGGCGCGCTCTGTCCTATTGGCCCTGGCAGGGCAGCACCATGCGCGCGTGCCCGCCGACGGACGCGCACCAGCTCACCGCGGTCCGTGAATCGCATTGGGCTCCGAGGCGGGCGCCGTGCACGAGGTTCCCACGCCGGACCGAGCTCTTTAAGCGTTCCGGACACCACCCCTTCCCTCCCTTCTACCTTCTCACCGCACGCACTTGGTCACCGAGCGCATCCTGACATTCTCCACTGGAGGGAGAAGGGGAGATAGAGGTGCACATTAGGAGGAGGAGGAGGAGGAGGAGGAGGTGACGGAGAAGAGACGGGCAGCGGCAGATCAGCTGGAATCAGTCGGCAGACAAGCAGTCAGGCTGCACTCTCCTCCTCTCGGCGCCGCCAGAGCACACTGGACTGAAACCACCCGCGACCCACCGCGAGGCGGATGAACGGAGATCTGCACGAAGCTCGTGTCCAGGAGGTCCTGCAGCAGATCGACACCTTCAAGTACGTGCCTTTCTCTTCACGGGTCCGCTCTGTTTGCTTGGTGCAGGGAAGGGACGGTGCACGGGGCGTCGGATGTTTGTTGATTGGACAAAATCCCGAGCCGTGCAGCGGGAATTGCTGCATGTGTGTGGAAGGGGCAGGTAGGCGAGGTGCTTGGCGTTTGTGTTCTTTCTGTCGGCCGGTTTACATGCAGAGTACATGTCAGGGATCGGACGAGCAGGCAGGCAGGCGAGCTGGCAGGCAGGCGAGCGAGCTTCCGTGGAGAGGCACACATAGAGAGCCGGCGCGGGCTGCAGAGAGAAGTGAGGCGAGTAGCCCGGCGTGGTGTCGAGTGTGGAGGGGTCGGCGATTGAGGTGTAAGGTAAACATGAAGAAGGGGCTCAAAACCGTACCCGTGATCGGCAGACCCTCACACACACAGGACTGCTGATCATGGAGGTGTGTGTTTGTGTGTGTGTGTGTGCTGCTTAGTCCGGGGCAATCCTACAAGTCTGTTACGTAGTTCGATTGAAATCGCAGACATCTCAGGGATTTCCCTTTAATGACAACTTCATGTACATCAGCGGGGCTTTCATCGTTTTCATGTCACATGCCACCCTTTTCCTCGGTTTAATCACCGCCGCTGCACGGTTTCAGCTTCAGGGTCTCGTTGTTGTTACCTGAACATGACACGCGATCCTCGGGTTAGGATTGTGAGACGT